>NC_084836.1:114843383-115027391 GCF_033115175.1 Lepus europaeus | reverse complement strand
GCTGAGCCGGCAGTGACAGGGCCACACACGCGCACACAGACACACACTGGACGCCACCACCCCCACCTGGGGCAGGCGCGCACATACATCAACCCACCCCAAAACGCTTTTACTCTCACACCACAGACCCCGGACCTCGGAGGCCTCCAGCTCAGACGCACACACACCAGGGACCTCCACACCAACCCTCCAACCCCCCAATCTATGCACAGGACGGACCCACACACAGGCGTAGTACTCACACACCACCCACCCACCCATCCCCTCCCCAAGACCTGCCCCCACTGCCCTCTGCACACACACAGAGCGGTGACCCATCCAGTCCAGTCTCAGAGCGGAAGAGGCCTCGGCCCCAGGCCCAGGATGGCTGCTCCTCGCTCCCCCTCCCCCTCCCCTCCTTTTCACCCCCATCACTGTATCCCCAAATCTGGGTGCTGCTCGCAGGGACCCAGGCCCCCTCCGTCCTGCCTCCTCTTCGTCCCGCTCGGCTGCCCGTTCCAGCAGCCGGTGCCCGACGCTGCCCGGGAGGGTGGGCAGAGCAGCGTGGAGCCAGGCGCTGACTCCGTCCCCAGGGAGACCCCACCCCCCGCAGGTGGAATCCCGAAAGCCCTGCACCTCGGGCTGGGGGGAGCTACGGCCTGACTTCCGCTACCCTCCAGCTGGGCTCTGGCATTTCCTTCCCTTACCGGGAGGCACTGGCGCAGTAGCCGATGGTGGCTTTGTCACTAGGAATTCCCGCGCACCGTCCTGGTCTCTGTAGCGTCTAGAAAGCGCGTTCCTCCCACGCCCAGTGTCAGCCTCCGGCGGTTAGGACCCACTGCTGGAGCTCGATGTCAAACACACGCACACAAAAAACACCTTTGCCACCAGACGTTCGGTTCTTAAATATCCTAGCAGCTCTGGTCAACCTAAGGGGCTTCCTGCTAACCCCTGCACTGTCACTTACAAGTTCAAGTCTACGTGTATAAACAGCAAGCAGCAGGCACTCCAGCAGGTGGGAGCCGCTGGCACGCCAGGTATTGCACTCTTCATACGCATCTACTCACATCGAAAGACTTCCTTGTTTATTTGAAAGGCAGAGTTACCGAACAAGAGGCAAAGATCTTCCATCCACCAGTTCCCTCTCCAAACGGCTGCTGGGCCAAGCCAAAGCCAGGAGCCAGGAGCTCCATCCGGGCCTCTCCTGTGGGTGGCAGGGTCCCAGCCCTGTGGGCCGTCTTCCGCTGCCTTCCCAGTCACATTAGGAAGGAGCTGGATCGGAAGCGGAGCAGCCAGGACTCGAATCAGCACTTCTATACGCGATTGCCGGGATTGCCAGAGTCGCAGGCAGTGGCTTATCCCATTGCGCCACGAGGGCCCCACCTGCTGTTCTCTTAGACCCTTTCACTAGTATTCTGTCTGCTAGAGGTGAGGCTGCCAGGAGGAGGGGGGAGCTCCCCGAGGCCACACCGCTCCCAATGACAGACAGCCCTGGAGCCCAGGCTCCCTAAGGAGCACGGGGCTAGCTGGTCTGCGGGAACCCAGGGCTCACGTCCCCTGCCCTCAGGAAGACGAAGGGTCTAGGAGGCCCTTTTGCACACACCATCCAGCCTGGAGACCCGGGAGCCCCCCCCCCCCCCCCAGCCCAGGGCGGGTCCAGCCAGAAGGGAGCCAGAAGCACATTTACAACGTGCAAGAATTCTCACCAGGCGGCCAGGGCAGCTCCAGCTCCCAGGCCCCGCCAGGCATTCTGCAGCAAGTTGAAAATGAGCTTCCCTGGGCAGGGCCCCGGAGGTGAGAACAGCCGGTGAGAACAGTGCCCTTTCTCGGATCACCTGTCTCTCTGCACGTGCCCAGGAAACCTGGCCCCTGCCAGCCAGAAGGGAGACGTCCTTGTCCTCCACCGCCTGGCTCTATTCACCCGTGTGTTCGTGCCTCAACCATTTGTTAAGCACCTACTGTGTGCCAGGCTGCCTGGAGCTCTGCTCTCTGCCTTCTCTGAAGCTGAGTCTGCAATTTTCCCAAACTGCGCCCCTCCCCAAGTCCTCCCCCCAGGAGGCCCCTGTTTGCGTTTCCTCCCTCATCCTGCCACTCCCGTCCTCCTCTCTTTCCAGGGGGCTAAGTTAGGTGTGCACCTGGAGGGACTACCTGATCCCAAGGTCTAGGGTTTGCATGAGTCCCGTCCCCCACTCCACACACACACTCCGGTGCTGGAAACGGAACAGCAGGTGCAAGAGCTAGGTGTGGGGGCGGGGGCACCTGTATTCCTCAAACATCATCAAGTCACTCCCGGTAAGGAGATGAGGGCCCTGGGGCCGGCTGCAGCCAAGGGAGTCCCTCCCTTCACCTCTGCCACGGAACCATGAAGGTCAAGGCCCAGGCCAAGGCTGGCGCGGGGATCTGAGACTTCCCAGCTTCCAGAACCCTGAGCCCAGAGTCTGTTCTGCAAGTACCGAGTCTCGGGCATTCGGGTACAGCAGGCAGGGAGAGGCCGCGACACCCTCACCGGACGGAGGCCCCTGCGAGGGAGCCCTGCCAGGGTCCTGACGGCTGCTCGCCCACGGCACCCAGCTCCGAGCTCCGCTCAGCCCCGCTGCACAGAGGAGGGAACGGAGGCTCACAGCGGCCCCCGCGGGGCTGGTCACACGGACCTCAAGGCTTCCGCCTCCAGGGGCTGCCCCGATTTCAGGCGTGGCTCAGGTTCACCCCAGCTGGTGGGAAGCGGCCTTGACCGCGCCGGGGCGGCACCCCCTGCCCGGGATCTCTGGCTCTGCTCGGGGCTGATGCAACCCCGGAGTTAACGGTGTCCGCCAGGGAGTGGCCGGGCGCTTCCCACGCCCTGGCACTGCTGCCCACTGGACGCACGCAGTCCTCCCCCGCGCGGGAAGGGATCCAGGAGCCAGGCCCGGCCAGGACGGCGGGGCGAGCCCAGGCGCGTCCGCGCCCTCCACCTGCCGGTCGGGAACGGCGCGCGGTCGGGGCCGGGAATGCGCGGGGATGACGGCGCCCTGGTCCCCGCCGGCTCACGACCCCCAGATAGCCCCGCGGATCACGCCCCTCCCCCCCCGCCTCCGGCTCACCCCAGCCCGCGGCTCTCGCACCCCCAGCCCCCCGGACTCACGCCCCTCCCGCCTCCGGAGCTCACACCGCAGCCCCACTCCCAGCGGCTCACGCCCCCTCCCCTCCCCCGCCGGCTCACATTTCCGGCCCGGCCCGCAGCCCCCGCCGCCCCCGCTGCTGGCGGCCGCTCGTTAAGGCGCCGCGCCATGCACCTCCGAATTTTCCACGCAGGGTTAGGCTGGCGGCGCGCTGTCTGCGGGCCCCATAAAGGCGGCCGTGTGCTGCATTCGTCTCGCGGGCCGGGCGGGGCCGCGTCCTGGAGGGGCGCCCACCGCCGCCGGGAGGCCCCTGTCCGTGCGCGGGGCCTGCGGGAGGCGCCAGGGCGCTCGGAGCCGGACGCTAGGGAGCCGCCCGGAGGAGCGGGCCGAGGGCGCCTGGGAGCGGGTGGGGGGGATCCGCGGGACCCACCGGGGCTTCTCGGTGGGGGTCGCCGCCCTCCCGTGGGGGAGCCAGACACGGGCAAATAAACACCTGAAGTGAGGGGTGGGGGGCGCAGACGGTTCCCAGAAAGGTCGGGAAGGGGTCCCGGAGCAAAGCCGGCCCAGCTGCCATTTCTCAATCTTCCCTTTAGAGGATACCTGATTTCCTTTTTTCAGATTTATTTATTTATTTAAAGAGTTACAGAGAGAGAGAGTTCTTCCCTGTGGTGGTCACTCCCCAGGTGGCCACAGTGGCGGGAGCTGTGCTGATCCAAAGCCAGGAGCTTCTCCTGGTCTCCCACGTGGGTGCAGGGGCCCAAGCACTTGGGTCCTCCACTGCTCTCCCAGGCCATTAGCAGGGAGCTGGACCCGAAGTGGTGCAGTGGGCGCTGGAATCGGCCCATGTGGGATGCCGGTGTCACGGCCGCAGCTTTACCTGCTGGGCCACAGCGCCGGCCCCTCCGACATCTCTGCCCTAGGCACCGCTCTGTGTAACCTCTTTCCTTTCAGGAACCCGTATCGGAGCCCTTAGCAAGTCAGCCGGGATGGGATTGGAATCAGCACCTGGGTGCCGGTGCATGGCCAGGGCTGGCTCAGCTCCGAGTCCCTGTGCTTGCGTGGCAGGACGGTCCTGGGCGGCGGAGGAGAGGAAGGAGGCCCGTGTCCAGCCGTGCACCTGCTGTGGCGCCCCCCACCCCGAGGTGCCTGTCTCTGGGAAGGTGCGTGCTGTGGGAATGCCCTTTCCTGGCGCCCAGGCTCTGGCGGGAGCTTTGCGGTCATCCTGGGGCAGGAGCTGGGATGTGACGCCTGCGTGCAGACAGGGCCAGCGATGACACTGATGGTGGCAGTGGCCCTTGTCCCCTTGAGAGGAGTGAGGAGACTAGGGATGCGGGGATGCTCCTAGATTAGACAGAGCCACCCACACCCCCAGCTCTCCTGAGCTAGAGCAGGCAGCACCTGCAGAGGGGAAGAAATGCGGAGCCGCCCCAGAGCCCAGGGGAATCGGGCAGAGGGAGGGGCACCCTCGCAGAGCGGACTGCTGTCCACAGCCCACTTTGGAGGATTTGTCTCCAGAACAGATAAAGAACTCTCCATGGCCGCTTCGAAAGGGGCAGGCATGAGCACAGCGGGTTAAGCCGTCATTTGCGATGCCCGAAGCCCGGATGTGGAGCGCCGGTTCGAGTCCTGGCTGCTCCACTTGCGGTCCCGCTCCCTGCTAATGACCTGGGAAGAGCAGCAGAAGATGGCCCGGGTGCTTGGGCCCCTGCACCCACAGGGGAGACCCGGATGAAGCTCCTGGCTCCTAGCCCAGCCCTGGCCTTTGCAGCCATCTGGGGAATGAACCAGTGGTTGGAAGATCTCTCTGGGTCTCTCCTCCCTCTCTGTAACTCTTTCAAATGAATAAATAAATATTAAAAGAAAAAAAAGGATGCCCATGTCGCATGCCAGAGAACCTGCATTCTGTGTCTGACCACAGCTCGTGCTAACGCAACCCCTGGGAGGCGGCAGTGAGGGCCCAGTGGCTGGGCCCTGTGCCCACAGGGGACCTGGATCCAGTGCGTGGCTGCCAGCTTCGACCCGGCCCGGGCCAGGCAGTGCAGGCCTCTGGGGGGTGAAGCAGCAGAGGAGCTCTCAATATTTCTGTCTCTCAGAGATACAGATTTCAACATTTTAATGTTCGTATTCTTATACGATCTATTCATTTATTTGAAAGGCAGAGTTACAGAGAGACACAGAGAGCACGAGGTCTTCCATCCTCTGGTTCACTCCCCAAATGGCCACAATGGCCAGAGCTGGGCCAGGCCCAGCTGGGAGCTTCATCCAGGTCATCTGGATTGGAAGTGGAACAGCCGGGACTCGAACTGGCGCCCACATAGGATGCGGCACTGCAGGCGGAGGCTTAGCCTTCTACACCACAGAGCCGCCCCTAAACACTTTTAAACATCTATAGGTTGTAGGGCTGACGTTATGACACAGTGAATTAAGTCAACACCTGTGCCATGGTGTCCCATATGGGATCCTGTTCAAGTCCTGACTGCTCCTCTCTCTCTCTCTCTCTCTCTCTCTCTCTCTCTCTTTCTTTCTTTCTTATTTTATTTATTTGAAAGTCAGAGTTACAGAGAGAGAGAGGGGTCTTCCATCTGCTGGTTCACTCCCCCGATGGCTGCAACGGCCGGAGCTGCTCCGATCTGAAGCCAGGAGCCAGGAGCTTCTTCCAGGTCTCCCACATGGGTGCAGGGGCTCAAGGACTTGGGCCATCTTCTACTGCTTTCCCAGGCCATAGCAGAGAGCTGGATTGGAAGTGGAGCAGCTGGGACTCAAACTGGCGCCCATATGGGATGCCGGCACTGCAGGTCAGGGCTTTAACCTGCGGCACCACAGTGCTGGCCCCCACTGGCTGCTCCAGTTTCAGTCCAGCTCCCTGCTATGGCCTGGGAAGAAGGTGAAGATGTCCCAAGTGCTTGGGCCCTTGCCAGCCACGTGGGAGACCTGGGTGGAGTTACTGTGGCCATCTGGGAAGTGAACCAATGGATGGAAGACCTCTCTCCCTCTCCCTCTCCCTCTCCCTCTCCCTCTCCCTCTCCCTCTCCCTCTCCCTCTCCCTCTCCCCCTCCCCCTCCCTCTCCCTCTCCCTCTCCCTCTCCCTCTCCCTCTCCCTCTCTCTCTCTGCCTCTGCCTGCATCCATGTCGGAGTGCCCAAATTTGAGTCCCGCTCCACTTCTGATTCCAGCTTCCTGCCAAAGTGCACGCTGGGAGGCAGCAGGTGATGGCTCAAGTGTCTGGGTCCCTACCACCCACCTGGAGGACCTGGATTGAGTTTCTGGCTCCTGGCTCTGGCCTGGCCCAGCCCCGGCTGTTGCGGGCATTTGGGGAGTGAACCGGTGGATGGAAGAGCTCGCTTGGTCTTTATAAAAAAATGGCTTCTATAGAACCAGAGTGTTCATTTCTTGATCTCAGTGCTGACCACACAGGTGAGTTCACTTTG
This sequence comes from Lepus europaeus, assembly GCF_033115175.1. Lineage (NCBI taxonomy): Eukaryota > Metazoa > Chordata > Mammalia > Lagomorpha > Leporidae > Lepus > Lepus europaeus. The sequence continues at coordinate 115,020,887 of NC_084836.1, read as the reverse complement.
TGGGAAAAAAAAAAAAAAAAACAAACTGAGCAGAACTTTTGTTTTTAAAGATTTACTTATTGATTTGAAAGTCAGAGTTACAAAGAGATAGGGAGAGACAGAGAAATCTTCCATCTGTTGGTTCACTCCCCAAATGGCCACAATGGCTGGAGCTGGGCAAGTCCGAAGCCAGGAGCCAGGAGCTTCTTCAGGATCTCCCACGTGGGTGCAGGCGCCCAAGCACGTGCGTGGGCCGTCTTCTGCTGCTCTCCCAGGCGCATAGGCAGGGAGTTGGACCAGAGGTGGAGCAGGGGCAGGCGCTGTGGTGTGGCAGGTGAAGATGAGAATATAGGGAGAGATAGAGCCGGGGGAAAGACAGATCTCCCATCTGCCGGTTCACTCTGCAAATGCCAGCCAATGGCCAGGCCCAAGCCAGGAGCCAGGGGGAAGGCACCTAACGACTTGACCAATCACCTGCTGCCTGCTGGGTTCTGCATTAAGAGGAAGCTGGAGTTGGGAGCAGAGCCTGGGCTCAATCCCAGGCCTCCTGGGTAGAACGCCAGCACCCCAGGGGGCTATCCCAGCCACAGCTCGGAACGCCCGCCCCAGCCGAACACGCGTGGTGAGCTAAAGGCTGAGGAACAACCCAGACCATTCAAGAAAGAAAGCTGTGACAAATCCATCTCCTTCCTGCCCCGAGCCAAACCCACAGACACCGCCAGACACAGATGCTGACACAGGTCTGTATTAGACTTGAGAACCTTCTAGAAGGACCTCTACCAGGAGGAAGTCTTCCCCGCCCCTTTTGCGAACAAGCCTTTTTCAGGACAAGTGCGCGGGTCTGGGTTCGAGTGCCTGCTCAGTGATTATACCGGAGGGCACCCTGGGCAAGACCCTCCTCCCTCTGGGACTCGGCTCTGCTTGGCTGTGCCAGGGTGAGAGCTGCCGGGAATACCCCATCCCTGGGCCCCGGGCCAGTGCTCCACCTTGGCAAGGCCTCCGACGAGCCCGTCCATGGAGCAGGGCAAAGAGAGCGAGCGGTCAGGGCACCCTCACTCCCAGCACCGCGTTCCCCATTCCCCACGGAGGCCATCCACACCTGCTCTTGGCTCAGTGTTTGCCGAGGCCCTACCCTGACCCGGGCTCCCCCGAGCTCGCAGTCGGCTGGGAGGGGACAGCAGGGTGCAGGGTGCGTGGGGGTGAGGAGTCCAGGGCTCTGTCCATGCAGATGCTTGTGTGAGGGGTCAGAGGTCAGGCCTCAGGCTGCAGCGGGAGCTGCCCACAGGGGAGTGGCTGTGTGCAGTGAGCCCAGTACAGAAGGCTACAGGGGGTGCCCCGTGGAGAGAATCCTGAAGAAATGGGGTCCATTCTTTTCCCTCCTGTCTCCCGCTGGAGCACTCGGCTATGTCACCTGGCACCGCCACCCACGCCCACCCCAGCATGCTCAAGCCGGGAGCCCGGCGCTGCAGCCCCTCCCCTGCCAGGTCCGCTCCATCCCTGTGAGGCAACCCGCTCCAGCTGGGCCCAGCCGCCCAACAGGCTTCTGGCACCCACCTTCCCCCCGCTGCCTCACTGCGGAAGCCGCCGGGCCTGCAGGTGCCTCCTCTCGGTCTCCCACTTCCTTTCGGTCCCCTCGGTCTGCTTCCCACAGGCAGCCAGAGGGAAGTCAGAGCGGGTCACTCCTCCGCGCAAAACCCCCTGGTGGCTTCCCGTGGCACAGAATCAAATCCAAACACCTGGCCCTTGGCCTCCACCCGCTCTTCTGTCCCGCCCAGCGCCGCCTCTGCCCCCAGCAATTTCCTGCACACTCCCAGTCCCCACCGCCTCGACCAGTGCCCCCGTTCCTGCCCTGCTCCTGGCCTCCTGGCCTCGGCTGACCCCTGCCCTGTCCATCTCTGGGAGGCTCCCTTGTTGTCCTCACCCTCGACCGAGCTGGCACTGCTGTGCAATTCTGCCATGTTCCGCCGGTGTCACCTGGGACCAAGGTCCCCCTCCCACATCCCATCTCTAACACGGGGCTCTGAGGGTAACAGGGCCAGGCTCGCCCCAGGGCTGCTGTGCTTAGCTTGGCTCCTAGGCCCCAGAGCCAGCTGTTCTGCCTTGGCCTAAATCCCAGGTTGTGCCCTTCCTGCCCGGGGTGGACGGGTGGATGTCACAGTGAGAAGATGCCTGCTCCCAGCTGTGTCGCTTGTGCCTGGTAGGGCTCTGGGCCCGTGGGAGAATCAGACTTGCCTCTGCCAAGAGACCCGGATGGGAGCCAGGGCTGAGCCCCATCAGGGGTACCCAGGCCCTCCCCTCCATGGCAGTGGGCACCCAGGGCCGGGCAGACCCTGGTTCAAATCCTGGAGCCTGAACAGAGTTGCTGCAGGCCCCAGAAATGCCAGGCCTTTACTTCCCAAGAGAAACAAAAGCTGTACTTTACACGTGAAAGTTTGTTGTATGTCAATTACGTCTTTAGAAAACCGTTCCTCACACTCACACTTGTCTACTAAGATGGTTAAAGTACAAGATAAAAATGAATGGTGGTGGCTGGTGATAGGGTGCAACAGGTTGAGCCGCTGTTTGCAGTGTTGGCGTCCCATATAGCAGCGCTGGTTCGAGTCCCGGCTGCTCCACTTCCTGTCCAGCTCCCTGCTAATGCACCTGGGACAGCAGAGGATGGCCCAAGTGCCTGGGCCCCTGCACCCACGTGGGAGACTTGGATGGAGCTCCTGGCCCCCGGCTTCAGCCTGATCCAGCCCTGGCTGCTGTGGGCATTTGGGGAGTGAACCGGCACCAGCCCCTGGGCGGAGTGCACTCTGTCCACACGCTGCCTGTGATTCAGCCGCAGACCGAGGGACGCTCGGCTCCAGGGTGCAGCCGAGGGCAAGGAACCAGGCCCGGAGGCCGCGCCCTGGTGTGTGCGCTCCTGCTCTGCGGTTCCACCTACCTGAAATGTCCAAAGTGAGCAGCCCCGTGGGACCGAAAGCAGACCGGTGGCTGCCCGGGTCTGAGAGGAGGCGAGATGGGGAAGTGACCGCCGATGGAATTGGGGTTGCTTTCTCGAGCCATGGAACATTCTGGAAGTAGATAGCGGTGGTGGTCGCACAACTTGGGCAATCTACCTGCACTCACTGGATTGTACACTTTGAAGGCATAAACTGCATAGTATGGGAGCTAGACTGCAATAAGTCCATTTTTAGAAAAGATTTATTTACTTGAAACAGAGAGAGAGAGATCTTCCATCCACAGGTTCACTCTCCAGATGGCTGCAACAGCTGGGGCTGTGCCAGGGCAAAGCCAGGAGCCCAGAACTCCAACCAGGGGCCCAGGGACCGGGGCCATCTTCTGCTGCCTTCCCAGGTGCGTCAGCAGGGAGCTGGATTGGAAGTGGAGCAGCCGGGCCTCCGATATGGGAAGCAGGTGTCCCAAGCAGTGGATTAACCTGCTCAGCCACAACGCCCACACTAAAGCCATTTCAAAACCCTAGTGCTGGGGCTGGCACTGTGGCGTGGCAGGTGAAGCCGTCACCTGCAGTGCTGGCATCCCATATAGGCGCTGGTTTGAGTCCCGGCTGCTCCACTTCCGATCCAGCTCTCTGCTGTGGCCTGGCAAAGCAGTGGAAGATGGCCCAGGTGCTTGGGCCCCCGTACCCACATGGGAGACCTGGAAGAAGCTGCTGACTCCTGGCTTCTGCCTGACCCAGTCCTGGCCATTGTCTGGGGAGTGAACCAGCAGATGGAAGATCTCCCCCTCTCCCTGCCTCTCTCTGTAACACATCTTTTCAAATAAGTAAATAAATCTTAAAAACAAACAAACAAAAAGCCACGCACAATCCTATGTAATCACCCGCCGGAAGCTGGGCCCTTGGGCGAATCCCTTGTCCTGTCTGAGCTCAGCGCCAGCCTCCCTCCCCTGGGTTGTCGCCCACTTGCCTGCCTCCTGAGAACGAGCGGCCAGCCGCCGGGGAGAATGTGCCACCCACAGACACGGGGGTTAGGGGGGCCAGTTCCATGCAGATGCATTGCCCTGGGCGGGCCCTGGGCGGGGCAGGGCAGAGCAGATGGGGCGGGGCAGGGCAGGGTGGGCCACCCCCAGCCCTCCAGAGGGACGCCCTGCACCCCAGGGCAATGCCATGCTTTGAGCATTTTTCTTGGGAGGCCCACTGCAGGGAATGAGCGCCCCACCCCCACCCGCCATGCCGACAGAGCCATGGCTGACCCTGGGGCAGGCCATGCTGCTCTGTGAGGGCGAAGATGGTGGAAGGTGGAGGTAAAATCACACAGAGACAGCTTGCACGTGCCCGCTGTTCACCTGTTCCCAAGGCAGCATGGGAGATCTGACTGAACTCAGGCTGCTCCCTGGGGAGCAACAGTGCCGACGCAGCCTGGAAGGGTGAAATGGGGGCAGGTGGTTAGCCCAGGGGTACAGACGTCTCCCGGCCAACATCAGAGGGCCTGGGGCCAACTCCTGCGGGCAGCTCCTGACTCCCACTTCCTAAGGCTGCCCTGGAAGGCAGCAGTGGCGGCTCAGGTGACTGGGTTCCTGCCACCCAGGTGAGTCACCTGGATTTTTTTAAAGATTGATTTCTTTGAGAAACAGAGCTACAGAGAAAGAGAGAGGGAGAGACAGAGAGAGAGGTCTTCCACCCATGGTTCACTCCCCAGATGGTCACAACGGCCGGAGCTGTGCCGATCGGGAAGCCAGGAGCCAGGAGCTTCTTCTGGGTCTCTCACGTGGGTGCAGGGGCCCAAGCACTTGGGCCATCCTCTACTGCTTTCCCAGGTGCATTAGCAGGGAGCTGGATTGGAAGTGGAGCAGCCGGGACTTGAACTGGCGCCCATATGGGATGCTGGCCCGCAGTCTGCGGCTTTACCGGCTACGCCACAGCGCCAATCCCTAAATAAAATCAAGAAAGCAAGAAAGAAAAGAAAATCGCCAGGAGCAGCAGGCGCTGCCTTCCATGTCCGTCCTTGTTTCTTTTCCTTCCCTCCTTCTCACCCACCCGTTCACTGCTCATGGGAGCCGCGTGTGCCAAGCTCAGGGCGCGGCTGTGCCGCCCTCGGTTCCCACTGCACGCAGGGTCGGTGCTGTAGGGATCCCACCGCCGCTCGTGGGCCAGGGGCGGCAGGGACTCAGGTGGCCCAGGAGCGGTGGGGGCACTCCGACCTGCAGAGAAGGCATGGGGGCCGTGGGAAAGCCCCCTGCCCAGCCCTGGCCGGGTCCCTGGGGTAGGGCGGTTTCCCTGGGGGGATCCCCGCCCGAGCGCTCCGCGGAGTGACCCGGGGTTTCATCTCTCCTTGTCGCTGCCTCAGCCTCCAACGAAGCTTCTGCTTGAGGCCGTGGCACCGGCCGAGCAGAGCTGGGTTTGGCAGCACGGAGGCCTCCAAGCTGGGGCCCTTCCAGCCAAACCCTGGGAGCAGCGAACAGCGCACAGTGGAAAGGCTTCCGGCTCCCCGGGCCCGGCCTGCCCAGCCCTGGCACTCACGGTCCGGGGAGGACATAGGCCCCCGCCCAGGGGAAGGGGCACAGAGCCTGTCCCCTGCGCAGCCTTGGGAAGGTTCCCTGCTCTCAGAGCCTCCTCCCCACACCGTGGAATGGGCATAGCCAGGACAGGCATGCGCACAGCAGTTGAGACACTGCGTCCGTGTCCAAGTTCAAGTCCCCACTCTGCCTTGGTTCCTGCTGACAGGCATCTGCACCCTGGGACGAAGCAGGTGCTGGCTCGAGCACCCAGGCCCCTGCCACCCACATGGGAGACCTGGCTGGGATTCCCGGTTCCCTGCTTCCGCCTGGCCTGTTGTGGGCATCTGGGGAGTGAACCAGTGGATGCGAGATCCCTGGCTATCTATGGGACTTTCAGATAGAAAATTGAGAAAGCTATATTTATTTGAAAGGCACAGTGGATCGGGGTGGTGGTGGTAGGTCTTCACTCACCAGCTAGGTGTGGGCCAGGCTGAAGCCAGGAACCAGGAACTCCATCCAGGTCTCCCCCACGGGGGCAGGGGCCCAAGTCCTTGGGCCATCTTCCTCTGCCTTCGCAGGGTCAGGCCCTTCGATATAAGTGTTTGATAGTTTGGAAGGCCTTATAACAGCTGCTGTTTATGGAGCCTTTGCAGCGCCAGGCCAACCAATTTGTAAATATTGACTGGGTCTCCGGCAGGAGGGACTGCTGGTCAGATAAGAATAGGCACAGAGAGGCTGTGCAATCTGCTCCTTGTCACACAGCAGGTAGGCAGCAGGCAGAGGCATGAGCCCAGGGACCCGAGCTCTTCCACCACGGCAGGTGCCCCCACACCCGCATCGCCCAGGGCTGCCGCGACGGAGCCGGACGATCCGGGAAGCCGTCCCAGACGCCAGCATTGCTGTTGCTCTTTGCCTCTCAATGAAGGGGCCACAGTCCCTGCCCCTCCCCGCCTCCTCCCGACCCCACCCTCTGCCTCACCTGCTAGGAGGGAGGGCGTGGCCTCACCGGCCCTGCCCCTCGCCACCACCCAAGGGATCGCTCCCAAGAACAAACCTGCTCTCCCCCGCTCCAGGCTGTGTGACCCCCACCCTATTCCTGTGACCTTGTGGCCGTGGCCTGCCGCCTCCCCGGGCTGCAACCACGGAGCTCAGGGCCCCCTCCTCCCAGGGGCCACGTGGCACAGGCCGAGTCACTCCCAAGCCTGCTCCAGGGGTCCCCTCCTCCAGGCCACCTTCCTGACCCGCCCTCGGAGTTTGCTGGCTGAATAGTAAAAAACTCCGGGATCTCTTCCAGGCGCCGGGGAGGCCCTGCCAAGCCCCTGACGGCCGCCACCTGTAGTGGGTGGAGCTGTGTCCCTCTTATGGGCAATCCCAGCCCCGGCGCCTGTGAACGTGACCTTATTTGGATTCAGGATCTGTGTAGATGTGATCGAGCTGAGATGAGATCACAGTGGATTCCTGTGATCCCGAATCCAGCCGCTGGTGACGCCCAGAGAACCGGGATGGAGCCGAGGCCAGGACGAGCCCCCCCCTCCCCCCAGCGTGGGAGGGAGCCCCACCCTGCTGTCGCCTCGCTCTCAGCCTTGGCGGGGACTGCGAGAGCCGCTGGGCACTTGGAGGTTTTGGGGCAGCCCAAGGAAAGTAACACTGTCCACGGCAGAGGCCCAGGCAGGGGCCCAGGCGGGGGTGTGCAGGAGAGCAGAGGGAGGTCTGGCCAGGCTTGCTCAGTGGGTGGTCCTGCCCTCGCTGGAGCTCTTATTCTGGAAGCTTCTCCCAGGCCACAGGAGCCACTGGGACTACCCCCTGCCCCACCCAGGTTCCCCTGGGGCCTGAGCTGCCCCCCCCCCCCGGGCAGAAGACCCCAGTCACAGGGTGAAGGCCCAGGCTCTGAAGGCCAGAGCTGGGGCGCAGCGGGACGCCGGATCCCATAGGGACACAGGTTCAAGTCCCGGCTGCTCCACCTCCTGTGCAGCTCCCTGCTAATGCACCTGGGAAGGCGGTGGAAGATGCCCAAGCACCTGGGCCCCTGCAGCCACACGAGAGACCTGGAAGGAGTTCCGGGCTCCTGGCTTTGGCCTGGCCCAGCCCAGCCCAGCCCTAGCTGCTGCAGCCATTTGGGGACTGAACCTGTGAATGGAAGACCCCTCTCTCTCTCTCTCTCTGTCTTTCCCTTCTTCTGTAACTCTGCCTTTTGATTTGAAAAAAAAAAAAAAAAAAACATATATAAACAAACAAACATAAAAAAGCCCAGACTGTCCCACTGCACCTAGAAGGTTACGACTGAACCCACATCTCGAAGGCGGTGCGAACTCCATCACAGCAGTAAAGGAACTCGGGTTCAAGTCCCAGCTCCGTCACCGACTCACGGTGTGACTGGGGCAAGTTACGTGACCTCTCTGTGCTGAGGGCTCCTCCTCTGAGGTTGGCGTGAGAGCTGAGCGAGTTCATCTGTGTGGGGCCCTGGGCTCAGCACCTCGGGAGGGTGGGCTCCGCCCCGTGCTTCCCACAGCACGTGTGAGCTCACCGTCACCCATTCTGCACTGTGTTCCCTTGTGCACGCCTCGTGTGTGGGGACGGCGCAGTAACCAGGCAGAGCGCCCGGGCGAGCAGAGGCCAACCCGGAAACCCGAGCGGTGTTCTGTCAGTGGAGAAAGCAGCACCAGGGAGATGGAGCTGCAGGTGCAAAGGCCCTGGGGTGGCAGCAAAGCTGGGGAGGCTGAATGAGGGGACTGGGAAGGGACAGCGTGGCCTTGGAGCCAGATCACGCTGGCCCTGCTGCACCGGGGTGAGGGGGCGGAGCCGCATGTGTGCAGACACAGCTGCTTATGGATTTACAGATCTCTGGACGGAGGAAGGGGTAAACAGGTCTCTGTAGGGCATCACATGGGGCAGCAAAGGCACCCGGACATGGCTGAAGTCCACAGCTCGCCCAGGCCTCACCTCTCATGTTGCTTATTTTTTTTTTTTAAGATTTATTTTATTTATTTGAAAGAGTTACACAGAGAGAGGAGAGGCAGAGAGAGAGAGAGAGGTCTTCCATCCGCTGGTTCACTCCCCAATTGGCTGCAATGGCCAGAGCTGTGCCAATCCGAAGCCAGGAGCCAGGAGCTTCCTCCAGGTCTCCCATGCGGGTGCAGGGACCCAAGGACTTGGGCCATCCTCTACTGCTTTCCCAGGCCATAGCAGGGAGCTGGATTGGAAGAGGAGCAGCAAGGACTCGAACCAGCGCCTATATAGGATGCCGGCACTGCAGGCGGCGGATTTACCCGCTGTGCCTATGCCACAGCGCCAGGCTCCCTTCCTTCCTTCTCCCCTTCCCTCCCCTCTCTTCCTCTCCCTCCCCTCCCCTCCCCTTTTCTTTAATGGAATGATTGTGCTTGTGAGATTGACAATATTGGAGGTAAGGAGGAGCTCCTGGGAGCAGTCCCCTGCCACGTGTGCCCAGAGGTAGCCCTGGACCCGTCTGGCCTGCCTGGACGCTAGCGCCAAGGTTGGCTCTGCGGCTGCTTTATTTCCTGGACTCGGTTTAAAGAAAGTCCCCGGGGAGGAGCGAATGGCCGGGCAGACCCTGTGCCACCCGCCCCCACCCCCCCTGCCCAGCCTCGGCAGCCCGGGGAAGAGGGCCGAGGGCCGGGGCGGCACCACCCGCGGGTTAGGAGCGAGGGGAGGAGTAGCGACCCCCACGTGGGCCAGCGCGCAGGCAAAGAGGAAGTGCGGCGCGCACCCCCACGGCGGCGCCCCCTGCCCCACGCGGCCTCAGAGCCCCTTGCCGCCCCGGGGCTCTGCCGGAGTGCCGGGAGCCCTGTGGAATCAGAGGAAACACCGGGACCAGTCACGGAAGATGCCCCGGGGAGCAGGTGTCTCCGCCTGAAAGACCAGGGCGGGTGGAGCAGCCGCCGGGGCTGTGGCTGTGGCTGTGGCTGTGGCTGTGGCCGTGGGTGACCACAGAGCGCTGACCCCGTGACTTCCCGGATTCTGCGCACAGCCGTGGTTCGCTGAGAGGCCGACCTTGGCCTTGGGTGCGGGGGGGTCTGGAGACAGCGGGACACCTGCAGGGCCTCCATGATGAGCCCCCCCCCTCCCCAGTACACTTTCTTGTCCCTCTCTCAGGCTGAAATTCCCTCCAAAGGAAAAGTTAAAATCTTACACAAAAGTCCCGCCCCCGCTTGCTCCCTTCACCCCAATTCCACCTCCTGCAGCCCCCAGGGGACCACTTTTATTAATTATTTAGTTAATTTTGAGATTCTTTTAAAAATAGATGTATTTACTTATTTGAAAGGCAGAGTTACAGGGTGGGGGAGAGTTTTTTTATTTTTAAGATTATTTATTTGGAAGGCAGAGAGAGAAAGAGAGGCAGAGAGAGAGAGAGAGAGGTCTTCCATCCGCTGGTTCACTCCCCAATTGGCTGCAATGGCCGGAGCTGTGAACTTCTTCCGGGTCTCCCATGCTGGTGCAGGGGCCCAAGCACTTGGGCCATCTTCCCCTGCTTTCCCAGGCCATAGCAGAGAGCTGGATTGGAAGTAGAGCAGCCGGGACTTGAACCGGCGCCCATATGGGATGCTGCTGTGCCACAGTGCCGCCCCCCCCCCCAGTCTCCACACCAAGGCCACCACTGCCCTAGGCCACTGTCACCTGTCTCTCACCTCCTGCCTTGCATTCTCTCCTCCCCTGACCCTCTCTCATCCCTTCTTCCCACTGGCAGGGAACCTTTGTCCAAGGTCAAGAGGGCCCCCGGGCAGCCCCCGGCTTAAAGGCCCTGGTGGCTGTCCCCTGGGCTTGGGACTGAAGTCCCAACTCCCCCGTGCCCATGGGTTCTGCAGGGTGGGGGGACCTCCCCGGCCACCCCATCTCCCGGTGCGTGCCAGCCGCTCTGTCGGACCAGGAAGCTCCTCCCTCCCCCACATCTTCCTACTGGGCGCCTGCCCCTGGTCCGGCCCTGCCCGGCTGGGAGCCCCGCCCCGCTGCTCTCCAGCGCTCTCATTCCATCCCAGCTCCATCCCTGCAGGAAGCCAGCTTGTTTGTTTTCTGTCTCCTGGGCTAGAACAGAAGTTTCGTGAGCGCAGGGACTGTCTGGCTTATTCCCAGCTGTCACCCAGGCCTAGAACCGCGTCCGGCACACACAGTGCCCGTCCAGGCTCACGGAAGGCAGGCAGGCACGGATGGATAGACGGACGGATGTTTCTCCACAGTCCCCAAGAGGGGCAGAGCCGTGCTCCAGTTACCCTGAGAGTCAAGGGCATGAGGCGGGCCCACCTGTCTCCCAGGATGACGGGCCACGGAGAAGCACGTTGGAGGCTTGGTGAGCGTGGACAGCGGTGTCCAGCGCTCAGGGCGGTGTGGTCATGCATCCACCAGGCTCAGCGCCCGCTGTGGGTGCCTGAAGCGACCTCCAGGGGCCTAAGGGACACATGGGCCTGCAGCAACTCGGTGCCCAGCCCCCATCCACCCGGGCTCCCTAACTTCCCTTCAGGGAGGCTGGCCACAATTTGGCGATTGTTCGAGAGAACTTTTTTTCCCTTTTGGGAGGAAAGCTGCAAGTCATTAGGGCTGCTCCCGGCCTGCGGGTCACCATTTCCTGTTTAGAAGAAAGAATCATCTCTAGCTGGAACACGCGGCTCCCCAGCCCCCAGCCTGGCTCCGGGGCTCCGGGGCTCTGGGGCTGCTGCCCCGCTCCCCGCAGGAAGCTGGCACCTTCAGCACCTTTTGTGCTCGGCAAGGTCACTCATTTTCTCCTGGCCCCGGGAGGCCCCAGAGGTGAGGTCACCACCGCCCCAGCCTCCACGCAGGAAGCTCAATGACCCCTACCCTTTGGCCTGGCTTCTCACCCTCCTGGCTCCAGCCAGCCAATTTCCTCGCATCAAAGGCCATTTGGTACCCAGCAGCCAGACGGAGGTGTGGGCCTGCCCGACAGGGAGGCCGGCGGGCCGAGCCCTTGGGCAGGAAGGACATCCTCTCTCCTTGGTGTGGGAGGAGCAGCCAATCCCGGCCCAGCAGCCGCAGAGCCCGCGCCGCGGCCTGCAGGCCGTCTGCTTGGGAAGGCCCTGGGGAGCCAGCTCGGCGCACTCCAGGCCCAGCCGGCTTCAAAACGCAAGGGTGAGGGGCTGGCGTCTTCTCACGGTTAAGACGCCAGCTAGGGTGACCCAGTCCCCACACCAGGCCGTCTGGGCCTGATCCACGCTTCCTGCTAATGCGGACCCTGGGAGGCAGCACGTGGTTCAAGCGACGGGGTCCCTGCCACCCACGTGGGAGACCTGGGTGCCTGGATGGCACCCCTGCTCTCTCCCAGTCACTGGGGGCATTTGAGGGGGAAGCCAAATGGACAAAATGGATGGGAACTGTTTCTGCCTCTCAAATTAAAAAAAAAAAAAAAATTCAGAGCAAGAATGGGCGAGCAGAGGCAGGGGCAGGTGTCATCGCGGGGCGTCGACACCCACATCCGGGTGCCTGGATTCCCATCTGCCTCTGCTTCCTATCCCAGCCTCCTGCCCGCACACAGCCCGGGAGGCAGTAGGTGCCCGCGCAAGCAGCTGGGTTCCCGCCACCCGGACATGAAAACCTGCACAGAGCTTCAAGCTCCTGGCTTCAGCCCGGCCCAGCCCCAGCTGATGTGGGTGTCTGGGGAGGAAAGATCCATCTGCCTGTCTTTCAAAGAAATACAAATTTAAAGAGGGCCAGCACTGTGGCGTAGCTGGTAAAGCCTCCACCTGCAACACCAGCATCCCATATGGACGCCGGTTCCAGTTCCGGCTGCTCCACTTCCCATCCAGCTCTCTGCTCATGGGCTGGGAAGGCAGCAGCAGATGGTCCCTGCCAACCAGGTGGGAGACCTGGAGGAAGCTCCTGGCTCCTGGCCTCGGCCTGGCCCAGTCCTGGCTGTTGCAGCCATGTGGGGAGAGAACCAGAGGACGAAGGTCTCTCTTTCAGAATGAATAAAGAAATTTTTATAAAATAACTTTAAAAGCTCTGCAGTGTTTAGAGCGCTGGGAGCTCACACAGTGACCCTACCGCTCACCCTGCCGAGGGTCCACAAACCTCCAGACAGGGGCCAGGCCCGGGGGAAAGCAGAGGCAGGAAGTCCCCCCAGTGCCACCTGACACTTCTGAGGGCAAGATTGAAACGGCTTTGTCCGAAGCCGACTCGGGGATCTTCTCTCCCATTTCCGAGACATTCTGAAATGCCCACTCTTCTGAAAGACCAAGCAGATGCATTGTTATATATAAATTAACTGCTTTATTGAACATCAATAAACTGTACACAAACTGTACAAAACATAATACAAAACGTTGCTTGCGATATAAATACCAGTGTACCTTTAAAATGTAAACATCTTCCTCCGGGCCCACCTGCTGGGCCCCCAAAATAGTCCAGGGAGACACACGGGTCAGGCCGAGGGCCACCGCGCAGGCCCTCGGAGGCACTGCTGCACTGCCCGGGAAACAGGTGCCGCGATGACAAACAGGAGGCTGACACAGCTGCCCGGGCCCAGGGGCACCTTGGGGTCTAGACACGTCTTCGCGTCGGGCGCCCGCCCCCGCAGGACCGGGAGATGCAGCTGGGGGCGGATTACTGCATAGTTAGTCACACCTCGTGGAGGGTGGCGGGGGGCTGGGGCGTGGGGCCGGAGCTTCCTGTCCGTCTGTCGCTTTTGTCCTGCAGCTCTCAGCAGCTGTATGCAAACCCCTCTGGATACGCAAACCCAGAGGAAGGCCCGGTCCGGGAAGGGTCTCCTGTCTGCCTGCTGGCCACAGAATCGGCCACGGAGAGGTGCCCACGGGAGCGCCCAGAACGCAGAGGATGGAACCAGAGACTGGTCTTCACCGAAGCCCCATGGGGCGGCCGCGGCTGGGAGGAGGCGGGCTCCTGGGGCCTTGACAGGGAGTGGGAGGTGGAGGGAGGCCCTGGGGTCAGCGGGGGCCCCCCGCGCAGCCAGCTTCCTGGTGCCTGTGCAGCAGGGACATGCGGGAGAAGGTCCGCGCGCAGGCCTGGCACTGGTACTTCTTCACCTCCGAGTGTGTCTGCAGGTGCGCGCGCAGGTTGGAGCGGTCGGCGAAGGCGCGGCTGCAGAGCGAGCAGGAGAAGGGCTTCTCACCTGCGGAGGGAAAGCCAGGAGAAGCCGGTGAGACTCGAGGCAGAATGCCAAGCCGGAAAGAACCCCGTGACCCCGGGAAGACCAGGCCCGGGCCAAACACGCAGATGGTACCTAAAGGCCTGGATCTGATCGCGAGTTCTGCCGCTTCCGCACTGTGCAACCTTGAGCAAGCTGTCTGGCTTCTCTGAGCCTCCACTTTCTCATCTGTACAATGGGACCACTCGTCCTCCCCAAGCGCACACACAGGTGGCAGGGTTAAGTATTTATCTGCATCAGTTCACCGCACGGGCAGCGCTCGGCCAGCACGGGGCTGCGCTCTGATGGAGGCTACTGCCGTTCCATCTTAGAGAAAGCAAAACCGAGGCACAGGTGAGGGGCAGGCTGAGGATCACCCAGGACTGCAGAGCCCCGACTTTAACCACTGTCCGTGGTGCTCTCCGCAGGACGCCATCTGTCCAGAGGTCACTCGGATTCACTCTGTCTAGGGACAAAGCTTGCAGGCAGCCTTAACAGGCTGCCCACCCCACCCCGAGCGGGTGAGGCCTCTCCTCTGGCCCTGTAGCCACGCGCCTCCCTCCCAGCACCTACTGCACCACAGTTACCCTAGGTCTCCCTGTCTGTCCCCAGTCAGACCAAGTCCACTCTAAGCCCTAGCCAGGGGCCTGGACTCCCAAGATTCTGCAACCCTGATCCACCATTGCCTGGCCAAGGCTGGGGTAGGACTTGGATGTGGGGCCAAGTATACAGCCAATGCTAAGTGCTTGCCAAGTTAATAAATCTTAAAAAGGACCCGGATCCCTCATTCACCAAATACTCTTTCACCTCCTACCCCAAACCAGGAACACACAGCTCCAAAGACACTGAAAGCGTGTCAGTTTTTCTTGGGGGGTGTAGCATTGTTCACTTATTAGACACCCAGTGAGCTCTTCCCATGCACGTGGGGCTAACAGGTGCTATGCCTGGGTACGGACACCCCTTGGCAAAAAGCAAGGTAGGCGCGGGTGCTGAGGTGCAGCAGGTGGAGCCGTGGCTTGGGAAGCCCTCATCCCTCGCGGAGCGCTGGTCCCAGCCCTGCCTGCTCCACCTCCAATCAGCTCCCCGGCTCACGCATCCTGGGAGGCAGCAGACAGTGGCTCAAGTGTTTGGGCCCCTGTCGCCCACCTGGGAGACCCGGAGGGGTTCCAGGCTCCTGAATTCAGCCTGGCCCAACCCTGCCTGCTGTGGGCATTTGATCAGTGAAATCAGTGTATGGGCTGTCTCTTGTCACTCTGCCTTTCCAAATGCCATCGGTATTGTGGCACCGTGGGTGAAGCCACCACCTGCAAGGCCGGCATCTCATAGGGGAGCCGGTTCAGGTCCCGGCTGCTTAAGCAGCGGAAGACGGCCCAACGCCTTGCACCCTTGCACCTTCCTGCACCTGTGGGAGACCCAGATGGAATTCTGGGCTCCTGGCTCTGGCCTGGCCCAGCCCTGGCTGTTCTGGTCATCTGGGGAGTGAACCAGGGGTTGGAAGATCTCTCGCTTGCTCTCTGTTAGTAACTCTGCCTTTGAAGTGAATAAACAAGTCTCTCAAATAAATTTAAGAACATATATATATATATACACACACACACATATATACACACACACACACACACTCTGTAAATGAAGAAGCAAGATAAATAGATAACAAGTACTTAGTGGCGGGAGCAGCAGACACATGGCTGGCAGCACACCGACTAAATCCCGGGACAGGAATCCAAGAGCCTAATTCAAGGACTTGATCCCATCACCCCGGGCGCCTGGGGTGCGAGGGAGGCTGGGGTACCGAGCCACGGCCCGGCTGTGCCACCTTCCTGCACGCTGGGCCTAAGGGCAGGTCCCGGGCACTCAGGCCGAGCACAGGGATCCGCAAGGGGGCAGAGCTACCCCCCCCCCCACAGCAGGTCAGTGATCCCACAGAAACCTCAACAGACGAGGAAGGGGACCTCGTAGGATGGAGGGGGGATCCGTGCGCAGACCCCCACCCCTCACGGCTCCCCCACCCCCCAGACGCCTTTATGTTGCTCCTGGCAAGTGTGAAATCGGCACCAGGCCGGCGGGACAAAGGCCGCCAAGGGGGGCACTGTACATGCGATACCCCCCGGATTAAAGGGCCAGCAGCTGCAGCCCAGAACAGGTGCTGGGCACCGCTGCCCCGTGCACCTGCTCTGCCCCTCCCAGCCCCCCCACTGGGCCCACCATCAAGCGCACAATGGGAGTCAACCGGTGCATTTCAGCAGGGTTTTGTGTCTGAGCCGTGCCTTTACATTAAAATACAGGGGAGGGGAGAGAGGCCGGGCCCCAGGAGAGCACCCAGAGGGTCTCAATCCCCCCAAGTAGAGCCCCCATCAGCTGGGCAGGCACCCAGGAGGGAGGCCAGGCCACAGGAGCTGGCCATGCTAAACCCAGGGCTATCTGTGCGCAAAGCAAGGGACCGGGTCGCCCCACAGTGGAGTGACGGTGATGAGGACTGGCCAGATGCCAGGCCTCCCAGGCCAGGAAAAGACAGCCTCCAACCAGGCCAGCTTGACCCCAAGGCCACGGGTCGTGACCCTTGAACCTTCTCCTCAATAGCCATCCTGCAACCATCAGGCTCCAACACAGCAGCCCCCGCCGATGAGGCGCTGCCTTGGCCCGTGCCCAGAAAACCTCCTACACGTTCGGCAACACCCGGACAGACGGCACCGGGGTCTCTGCCCTGCGTGATGGCCTTGGGTGGGGGAGGGGAGGCGGCCCGGGTATCTTGAAGTGCTTACAACACACTCACAGCCACCCTCCAACCGGGCCCTATCATAATCCTCTCAGGCACAGAGAGGCCGAGTCGCCTGCCCAAGGTCACACAGCGCAGAAGCAGCACACACACACCAGCTCCCGCGCGAGCTACCCCGCGCTTCCCGGCCTGATGCACCCCTTCTCCTGAGCTGCACCGGAACCCCACGCCACGCTCTCACGCTCGGCTTACCGACGAGGAAACCAAGGCCCACGGTGGGAACGCGGCAGCCCCAGCCCCCAGCAGGATTCAGGGCCGGGCGGGGGTCTGACAACTTCCTATCGGATCAGGGTGGGGCAGGGCGGCTCCCTCACACCTGGGCCGGCAGCCAGGGGCCGCGCGCACCTCTCCCGCCCGCTTGGTCTCCCTGCCCACCTGCCGAGCCCGGGCAGCCAGGCCCCTGACCTTGGCCGGGCCGGGCACTCACCGGTGTGCGTGCGCACGTGGCCCTGCAGCAGCCAGGGCCGGGAGAAGGCCTTCCCGCAGGTCGGGCACACGCAGGGCAGGGTGTGGCACCGGATGTGCATCTTCAGGGCGCCCAGGCTGACGTACTCCTTGCTGCAGTACTTGCAGCGGAAAGCCTTGCGGGCCTGGGGGTCCTTGGCCCCCGAGAGCTGCGCCAGCTGCTTGGGCAGTTGGCCCAAGCCCGGGAAGGCCGCGTAGGCCTCGGCCTCCAGGGACGAGACGGAGGTGGAGGAGAAGGAGGAGGGGGCCGGCGAGGGTGGGCTGGGCGGCTGGGAGCCCTTCCCGCTGTCCTCGTCCGACAGGGAGGTCAGCTCGCCCACCCTGGGGCTCTCCTGCAGCCGGAGGGAGGCCCAGCCCACGGGCTGGCCTTGGGGCGCCAGGAGAGAGTCCCAGATGAGCGTGGGCAGGGAGGCCGTGGGGTTGAGCACCTCGGGCGGCGGGATGGCTGCTAGCAGGTGGGCCTGGTCGTAGGGCCGCTGGAAGGTCAGCTCTGGGGAGAGAGACGGCAGAGGGCAGTCGGTCAGTCAGTCGACAATCGTCAGCCCACGGGGAGCTCGGGGTCGCAGGGTGGGGGTGAGGGGGGCTGGGCTCAGGGCTCACTGGGGGAGCACAAAGAACCGCGCAGGCCCGGCTCCCGCCCTCCCCCCTGCTCCCCAGCCTCAGCCTCGGCTCAGTGGGCTCCCTCCCGGCCTGGGGCGGGACCCCAGTCACCCCACGGCTGCACCCTGCCCCGCAACCCCCGGGACGCCCAACTCCACAGCCCCGGCACAAGCCGCCCCCTCGCACGTCCACACCCGCGGCGCCCCTCCGCCCCGCGCCGGCCAGAGCGTCCCCTCGGCCCCGGACCCCTGCTCAGCCAAGCTCCGGGCCTCGGGACCGCCCCTGCCCGTCTCCGGGCCCCCTCCTCCCATTTCACCACAGAACTCCCTCGACTGCACTTCGGCGCCGGGGCCCCCACACAGCCCTCGCCCGGGGCCCGCGCCGCCGCTCACCCAGGCACGAATCCTGCAGCTCGCTGTAGTTGGGCTTCCTGCGAGGCACGGAGGGCTTCCTGACCAGGAAGGAGCGCGGCATGGTGGCCGAGGCAGCGGGAGGCGGGGTCGCGCAGCGGCCGCAGAGAGCTCCACTCGCCAGGCCGGGCCGCGGCGCTGTGAGTGCCGACCGCCGCCGCCGCCTTAAATACCCCGGCGCCGGCGGGGCGGGGCCTCTGGCGCCACGCCCCCTTTGTCACCCCCGCGCCAATCGGAGGCGCGCCCCGGCCGGAGGCCACGCCCCAAGCAGGTGCGCCGGGGACTGGCGGGGCCCGCGCCGCGTGGCGCTGAGGGCCGGGGCGGGGGCCCGGCCGGGGCGCTCCGGTGCCCGCAGCTGGGATCGCGCCGAGAGCGCGGGTGGGGGGCGGGCGCCCGGGGTCGGGGGGAGCCCCCGCGCGGCGGAACTCGGGCGGGACGCGGCGCCCCCGCCCGCTCAGCGCCCCCTGGCGCCGCGCGCCGCCGGGCCCGGCACCTGACCTCCCGAGACCCTCCCGGGGCCGCGGGTTCGCCGGGGGCCCGGAAGCCTCCTCCGCCGGCGTCGGCGGGGGACCGTACACAGCGCCGGGCGGGGACTGGGGGCGACACCCTCGCGTGGCGCCTGGCCACCCGACGTGCCAGCGACCTGGCCGCGCGCGTCCGTGCCCGCACCCGGCACGTGGTCGCTCGGGGTCTCTAGCGAGGGCAGCTCCCGCCGGGCGGGGGAGGCAGGCGGGGTCGACATGATTACACCGCCCAGGCGGCACGCGGGGGCCGTCCGGGGGGCGGGTCACCTGACAGGGGGTCAGGGGCGACTTCCCGAGGAAGTATCGAGGAGGAAAGGCCCCCGGGTGGGGGTGGGGCGCGGGCCTCCAGGGGAGGCCTCGGAGGAGCCTGGACTTTGCCTCGGGGGCGCTGGGGAGCGACCAGCACTAGAGCAGGGCAGGGCAGGGGCGCCCCCGACCGGGGTCCGCTGTCTCGGGGGTGGGGAGGTGGGGGCGAAGACAGCTGGCCCTGCCCCCCCCCAGCTCCCCTGCAAGGCTTGACAGCCGCGCGGGGTGTGCATCACCCACAAGCGGCGTGCGAGCTCGGTTCCACCTGTGGTACCGGGACTGCCAGAGGTGGCAGTCAGACCTGCTCAAAGCTCGCCCGCGGTCCTGCCTCGGAGTCAAAGCCGGAGGCCGGGCCGAGAGGGCTCAGCCCGCCCAGCCGGCTCCTGCCGGCTTTCCACAGCTCTCCCTTCCCCCAGCCTGGCCTGTTCCTGCAGCATCCCAGCCCTCTTCCGCCCGCCGCAGGACCCAGGCACCTGCCACCCACCCTCTCCTGCCTGAATCTCTCAGGCTTCACCTTCTCTGTGCCCGAGGGCTGCAGCTTTACCAGCCGCCCCGCCTCCGTGCTGATGAGATAAATGCAAATGGAGACCAGGGCGCGATTCCATTTCACGCCCAACAGAAAGACAAAAAGTAAAGTTCGATCCCTGGTGGGTGAGGATGTGAGGACTGGCCAGAGGGTGGAGGGGCACAGCCATGGGGGAGCGCCTGGCCTCACCCCGCAGGTGATCCCACTCAGCCCCATTCCCCGGCCAGTGGCATCCCAGAAGCTCAGCCCTAACTTTCCCTGGGGAATTCGGTCCCCTCCCAAGCACACCCGGATTTAGTCTGGGTGGGGGCCTCTGGGGTAAGCGGCTTGAAAAGCTCCCTCCCCTGGTGCTTCTAATGAGCCGGCAACCTCAGAACCGCCACCCCGAGGAACAAGAGAATATTCATGGCACCCCTGTTCCGGACAGCGGAACGACACGGGTACCACCGACACCCTTGCCAGCAGCGTCCTGCAGTAATACCGTGGCGTAACTCTGCCTTGGAATACGACGCAGCAACGCAAACGGACTGCAACTTCACGCAACAGCAGTGATGAGTCTCAAAACACACAGGTCTGGGCAGAAACAGGTGCACCCAGCTGCGTTCGGGTAATTAGAATTACACAAGGCTCAGAGCCGCCTGAGAGTCTCTCCCAGGGACTCAGACCCGGATTTATGGAGCTGGTAACAGTGGAAAGAGCAAGGAGATGTTTAATATAAAATTCCGAATACTATTTGGCTGGGGAGACAGGGTAAGGCATTACCTGGAATTCTGGGAATATTCTGTTTCCTGAGGTGAGGTCTGAACCCACCTGGTATGAATGGTATACTTAACACACGCCCTTCCGGCGCCCGTGGCTCTCTAGGTTAATCCTCCGCCTGCGGCGCCAGCATCCTTATGGGCGTTGGGTTCTAGTCCCGGTTGCTCTTCTCCCAGGCCAGCTCTCTGCTGTGGCCTGGGAAGGCAGTGGAGGATGGCCCAAGTGCTTGGGCCCTGCACCCGCATGGGAGACCAGGAGGAAGCACCTGGCTCCTGGCTTCAGATGGGCGCAGCTCCAGCCATAGCGGCCATTTGCAGGGTGAACCAACGGAAGGAAGACCTTTCTCTCTCTCTCTCTCACTGGCTAACTCTGTCAAATAAATAAAAATTAAAAAAAAAAACAACAACACATGTCTTGATAACTATAGCCATAGTAGGACCCACCCCACCCCCAGCACCTACTGTACAGCCCATCATCCTGTCCTCTCTTTAAAAAAATTTGTTTATTTATTTGAAGAGGCAGAGTGGCAGAGAGAGTGAGATCTGCCATCCACTGGTTCACTCCACAGTCAGGGGCTGGGAACTCCACCTGACTCTCCAGGTGCTGGCCGGAACCCAAGCACGTGGGCCAGGCCCACGAGCAGGAAGCTGGACAGACAGGGAGTAGTGGGGCAGGAACAGGTGCTCCACGAGGTGTCCCTGGCAGGGCGTGGCGCCGGCCCCACCCGGGTATCCGCAGAGCAGCAGCGAGGGCTCACTGCGGCCTCTCCCAGCCCCACCTCCTTCCCACGGGGGCAGCCTGGGCGAACGACCTGGCTTCCCCCACCCCCCGGCCTGTTTCCCCATGGCTGAAAAGTGGGCGGCGCCCACCTCCGGGAGATGCCCGCATGGGTAAAGGAGCACCCCGGGCCTGGGCCAGGCACTGCGCCGGGGAGCAGACAGACCTCTGTCCGCGCGGGACCTGGGTCTCCCCGCCTGGCCGCCCCTCGCCTTCCTGCCTGCCAGAGCGGGCGGTGGAGACCACGGGGTAGCCTCGGGCTGCGCACCGGCTCGCGGAGCTGGGGCCCCGGGCGGCGAGAAGGCGAAGGGATTCTGCTGATGCTATGACGTCAGCGCTTCCCGCAACGGGCGACCTCTGCGGCCGCGGGCCAGCCGGGCCCTGCCCTTCCCCGAGGCGTCCGGCCCACGTCCGCCGCCCCCCGGGGCGCGCTCCTCGGCCGCCCTCTGCTGGTTGAGACGCCTCCCGGGGACCGTCGCGGGCTGCTGGGCGCGGGAGAGCCGGTTCGGCTGTGGAGGGCAGTTGGGGAACAGCCAGGAAAGCCGCTGCGGGGAAGAGAAACGGACCAGATGCCCGCGTCTGGGGCAGGTGTGCGAAAGGGAGGCGAGATTTACAACCCATCAGGAGGGTCTCCGTCCGCGGGGAGGAGTTTTCCAAGGTCCCGGAAGTGGGAGATGTGTGCAGGTGGCTGTAACGATATTCAGCCTTGAAAATGGGTCCACGCAGCCCCGGCCCCCTGGAGCTGACCTCCTGCAGGGGATCACGCAGGACATCGGGATCACGTGACAGCGGTCCCTTGCTGCTGCGAATCAGGTGGCAGTTTCCGGGAATGTCTTTGTCGCACATCCTTGCACTCCAGGTCAAACGTTACACAAAACGCTGACACATGTGTCCACCCGACCGCCAAAGAGGCCCCGGGACATTGCACTCCCGCCAGCCAGCGGCCCCCGGGGGCGTGGTGGCCCTGTTTTCTCTCTGTCCATCTGATCAGGGGAAGCAGGGTCACCTGGCTGCGGTCTGCGTTTCATGTGCAGGGGGCGAGGCTTTCGCACCTGCTCTGAAGCCGGCTGCGTCCTGTGTGTCCTGAACACAGCATTGCTTCCGGACTCCACGCTGGTGCTTTTCTTCTCTTTTTTCTTTTTAAAGAAAATTTACTTATTTGAAAGGCAGCGTTACACAGCAGCAGAAGCAGAGAAAGAGGCCTTCCACTGGCGGGTTCACTCCTGGGCCGAAGCCAGGAGCCAGGAGCTTCTTCCGGGTCTCCCACGTGGGTGCAGGGGCGCAAGGACTTGGGCCATCTTCTACTGCTTTCCCAGGCCACAGCAGAGAGCTGGATTGGAAGTGGAGCAGCTGGGACTTGAACCAGCGCCCATATGGGATGCTAGCACTGCAGGCGGCGGCTTTACCCACTACACCAAGCGCCAGCCCCTCTCCATTTCTTCTTCTTTTTTTTATTTGACAGGCAGAGTTAGCAAGACAGGCAGAGAGAGAGAAAGGTCTTCCTTCCATTGGTTCACCCTGCAAATGGCTGCTACGGCCGGCGCGCTGCGCTGCTCCGAAGCCAGGAGCCAGGTGCTTCTCCTGGTCTCCCATGTGGGTGCAGGGCCCAAGCACTTGGGCCATCCTCCACTGCACTCCCGGGCCCCAGCAGAGAGCTGGACTGGAAGAGGGGCAACCGGGATAGAATCTGGCGCCCTAACCGGGACTAGAACCCGGTGTGCCGGCGCCGCAGGCGGAGGATTAGCCTAGTGAGCCGCGGCACCGGCCTCCTTTTCTAAGAGCTCTGAGTCTGGTAGGCTAAGTGGCCCCTGGTAACCGGCTCACCAGTCAGAGGAGGGAGCCGTCAGGAGCTCGGAGTTCATCCTGGCCAGGACCCGGAGCAACAGCAGCCTCTGGGGAGAGCCCCCTGCGAGCGTCAAGGCTCTGCTTCCTCCCTCATCTTTGATTAAAAAAAGCAAAACAAAACAAATGCTTCCAAGTCTGACACTCACAGAAAACAAACAGTGATTCAGCCTGGGGCCTGAGCCAGGAGCCCCCCCACCATGAAGAATCAGTCACAGTCCCGAGACTTTGCCTCGAGGGAGCTCTCTGGGTCAGAGTCCAAGTGTGCTGAGGCTGGCCCAGAGCTGGGTGCCGAGATAAGGTGCGGCCCTTCTCACTCCCCCTCGCTGTGCACCTGCCACCTCTGCTGGGCTCTGCGTAAGAGGCGTCCCCTCGGGCTGTCCCTGTGGCATCCCAGTGGGGTGTTGCCCACAGCGAGGCCCCCCCGGGGCCGCTGGTGGTCACTGCGCAGTGGCAGGCAGGGAAGAAAGGAGGAGGCTGGAGCCGTCATGAATGTGGAACGCTGTCGAGACGGGGCAGGCACTGCGGCCTGGGCTCTGCTTGCTGATCCAGCCGCTGCTCATCACCTGGGCACGCAGTGGAAGACAGCCTAGGTGCTTGGGAGATCTGATGGAGTCCCCGGTTCCTGGCTGCAGCCTGGCCCAGCTCTGGCTGCTGAGGCCATCTGGGGAGTGACCCACTGGGTGGAGGGTCTCTCTGTCTCTCTCTGTCTCCCCTTCTCGCTCTTCAACTCTGCCTTTCAAATAAATAAATAAATCTTATTTAAAAATAATAAATCAATCAGGAAGCCCTTCTGTGTGTACAGACGCTGTCCTGCTCCCATCCTGCGTGGGCGAAGCCTTGCACCCTGTGGCCCCTCGGCACTGCACCCCTCTAGCTCCCCACCGGCCAGCCTGCAGCTCCAGCCGAAGCGACTTGGCCTGACACTGCCCTGGCCCACGGGCTCACCCCTCATCCTCTGGGGAACCCTCCCCCGCCGGCCTGCCCCTTCTCCACAGTGCTGGCAACCCCAGCAGGTGCATTTACTTACTGGGTTGCCCCTCACACCCAAAGCTGGAGACCCGCAGCCTAAGGGCCAAATCGGATTAAAGCCCGGGCACTAAGAATGGCTACACAGCTGGCCGGACCCTGATTCCAAGGCGCTAACCTCATTAACCCAGTTAGTGTTAACCTTCCAGAGAGGAGCCATGCCTCTTGGTACACACCCCCCCCCCCCATCCTGTCACAAAGATCGTGCTCCCAGAAGGTTGCATTTCCAGTCTGTGTCCTCTGGTTCCCGGGCACCCCCGTGATATCCTTGCCGCTCTGGCCTGTGAGCTCCAGCAGCCCCGCCCAGCAGGAGCCGCTCTGTCCTCCACAGGCTGGGGCATCAGTACCTAGCACAGGGCCTCGGGTGCACAGTAGGTGCTCAGTGAGGCGCTGAAAGAAGTGAATGAACTGATCCATTTCTAAAAAAGATTTATTTATTTATTTGAAAGGCAAGGTTACAGAGAGAGAGAGAAGGAGAGACGGAGAGAGCTCCTCCATCCGCTGGTTCACTCCCCAAATGCCCGCAGTGGCCGGAGCTGTGCCGATCCAAAGCCAGGAGCCAGGAGCTTCTTCCGGGTCTCCCACGCGGGTGCAGGGGCCCAAGAACTTGGGCCATCTTCCTTTGCTTTCCCAGGCCATAGCAGAGAGCTGGATCGGAAGTGGAGCAGCCAGGACTCGAACCGGCGCCCATATGGGATGCCGGCACTGCAGCCAGCGGCTTTACCGCTACACCACAGCACCGGCCTGATCTGTTTTTAAGTGAACAGCTGGCTTTCGTGTAGGAGTACACAGTAAGATAATGCCTACTGGGAGGCCGAGGGAGTCGCTGAGAGGCCCGAGAGCCCGACTGTGTCCCAGGAGGGGACCCACAGGGCCGGGTGGCTGGAGGTGTCTGTTCACAAAGAACCTTTCTTGGAGAGGATCGGCTGCTCTGCAGATGTGCGTGTCGCCACCCCACTAAAATGCTTCGCATGGGAAAAATCCAACCACAAAGCGGAGGCACCTGTGGACACTCTGGGACTGGCTTCTCTTCCTGTGTCCAGTGAGCATAAGTGGTGCGGCCGGTGGGGGGAGGGGGCTTTGGGACATGTGCTGGGCAGACCTGGAGGCGGTGCTCTGATGGCCTTGGGAAAAGGAAGTGGACCGTGAGCAGGTGTGGGCTGAGCGGGCGGGAAGCCAGGTCTCTGCACCTGCACGGCACACCTGCCAGGGCCCAGCGTCACACCCGGGAGGTGGGAGGTCCACACCTCTGGAGCTCAAGGCCGGGAGAGGCTGTGGGCTCCTGTTGAGGTGTGGGGCGGGCAGCCTGAGGGGCTCACACCCCCAGCCCGCTTTCCCTCCCAGCCCAGACTGTCCTGCCTCCTGTCTATCACCTCTTCCTGGCAGAAGGCAGGCTCTGCCTCCGGGAAAAGCCCCCGGGACTCCTCTCTCCCCTCCTTGCTCTCACCTCTCACCCCTGTACCCTCTGCATCTCTGAAGCACAGAGAGCTGAGAACAGTGATTTCCTTAGGTCAAGTTGGCAAAACCCAAGCCCTGATCGTAGCCATCAAGACACCCCACACCCTGCCTGGCTATTGTGTGACCTTTGGCCCTGCTGTCCCCTCTGCCACAACTCCTGATGTCCTCTCCCCGACCCGTCTCCGTCACACTGGCCCGCTGGGTCCACAGTAGGCAAGACTGTCAGTCCCATTTTACAGCTGAAGCAACCGAGGCTTAGGAAACACACACGCCCCGGTCCCAGTGGGCCAGGATGTGGTGAGAGCAGCCAGGCGCAGACAAGGCCCCGTTCCCATGGAGCTCCCGGGTGAGGGAGGCGGGAGGTGACTGGTGATCAGGGCAGCCCTGAGGGTCCAAGGTGAGTCAGAGGAGTGAGGTCAGAGCAGGGGCAGGTGTGAGAAGGGGGGGAGAGGGTCTTCCAGGCCCCAAGGACTGGGGGCAGGGACCAGAGTGCTAGACAGTGAAAGTGTTCAGGGAGGGACCTGGGAGGGTGCCAGGTGCCCCGGAGTCTGAGTTTTCACAAAAATACCTGTTTCTTCTCTTTGTATCTGAAGGGCAGAGTGACGCACGGAGCTCTCCACCTGCTGGTTCACTCCCAGACAGCCAGGACTGAGCCAGGTGGAAGGCAGGCGCCAGGAATTCCATCCAGGGTCCCCCAAGTGGGTGGCAGGGGCCCAAGGACTGGGGCCATCTGCTGCCTGCCAGGGTGTCCCTTAGTAGGAAGCTGGGTCGGAGCAGCAGGGACCCAAAGCAAAGCCCTGTGACGTGGGACACAGGTGTCCCAGGCGGCAGGGTGACCAGCGCACCAGATGCTCGCCCTGACAGCATTGTAAACCATCAGAAATGCTCACCTGGGGTTTGGATGTTTCCTAAGTGCATGAACACTTGGAACACACAGGCACTCGGAGCCTGGGCTGGACCCTAGCCCCGGCGCTGGTTGTGTGACCCTAGCTAAGTCCCTGTCCTCAGCCGCACCGCGCCCACCGGCCAGGAGCAGCCCTGCCCGCACGCACACAGGCCCACACCCGCTGACGGGAACCCCAGCCTGACTTCACCTTGCTGTCTCACTTATCTTGAGATAAGGTTGTCAGATAAAATACTGATAAGCAATTACGTTTGAATTTCAGATAAATCACAAATACGTCTTCAGCATCAAACTGCATGCTTATATTTTATGGGAAATTTCAATGTAACTGGGCCCCCGCGGGGTGGGCTGCTAAGCCGCCAGCCCTTCTGGGAGTCCGGCTCCTACCGGCGCCCGCGGCCCCGGCTGGGCCAGTCCCCTGTGCATGGGCTGTTCCGTTGCTTCTCTCCTTTTACTTTCCAGGAACAATAGTGCCACGAAAATCCTTGCACAAAGGACCCTGGCCTCGTCCACAATGGTATCTCTAGGGCGTGTTCCTAGAAGTCCCTTAGTCACTTCTCTGCCTGGATTCCGGCAGCCGGCCGGGCTGCGGGGGACCCCACACCTCAGCCCCAGGAACCAGGCAGAGCGGCTCTGCTTCTGTCTGATTCTCTTTGTCTCTCTCACTTTTTAAAATTAATTAATTAATTTGAAAGGCATAGTGAGAGAGAGAGAGAGAGATCTTCATCCGCTGGTTCACTCCCCAGATGGCCACAACAGCTAGGGCTGGGCCTGGCTAGAGCCAGGAGCTGGGAGCTTCATCCGGGTCTCCCACGCGGGTGCAGGGGCCCAAGGCCTTGGGCCATCTTCCACTGCTTTCCCAGACCATAGCAGAGAGCTGGATGGGAAGTGGAGCCACGGTGGTCCCACAATGTATGTTCCCACTGCAGCCGGGGCTCAGCGCCAGCCCCACTGTTCCCCTTTGATCCAGCAGCTCTGCAGTCTGCCCCAAGTCCATGAAAGGTGCACTTGAGTGTGCGTGGATTTCAAAACGCTTTCGAACCAAGAAACCCTTATCTTTTAACTCCATATTTTTCCACAAAGAATTTTGAAGCCCTCTCACACAATAATCGTAGGTCGGCAAGGGTGAGGTGCCTGGCAGGCCAAATAGGCACCGAGAGCCAACGCCTGGCCGACCCTTCCCGGAGCAGCGTGTTGCCACTACGACACCGCCAGCACCTGCGGTGGGCGTTTGGCCTGGTGCTCGAGACCCCGCGTCATCAGAGTGCCTGGGCTCACCAGCCTGCTCTGCTTTCTTTTTTTTTTTTTTTTCTTTAAAGATTTTATTTATTCGAGGGGTAGAGTTAGAGAGGGAGAGACAGAGAGAAAGGTCTTCCATCTGCTGGGTCACTCCCCAAGTGGCCACAACAGCTGGAGCTGTGCCGATCCAAAGCCAGGAGCCAGGAGCTGCTTCCCAGTCTCCCATGTGGGTGCAGGGGCCCAAGGACTTGGGCCATCTTCTACTGCTTTCCCAGGCCATAGCAGAGAGCTGGATCAGAAGTGGAGCAGCCAGGACTTCATCCAACGCCCATATGGGATGCCGGCACAGCAGGTGGAGAATTAACCTACTGTGCCACAGTGCTGGCCCCTTTGAAGCTCTTTTTTAATTATTATTATTATTGTTATTATTTATTTATTTATTTATTGACAGGCAGAGTGGACAGTGAGAGAGAGAGAGAAAGGTCTTCCTTTGCCGTTGGTTCACCCTCCAATGGCCGCCGTGGCCGGCACACTGTGGCTTTCGCACCGCGCTGATCCAAAGGCAGGAGCCAGGTGCTTCTCCTGGTCTCCCATGGGATGCAGGGCCCAAGCACTTGGGCCATCCCCTCCACTGCCTTCCCGGGCCATAGCAGAGAGCTGGCCTGGAAGAGGGGCAACCGGGACAGAATCCGGCGGCCCAACCGGGACTAGAACCTGGTGTGCCGGCGCCGCAGGCAGAGGATTAGCCTAGTGAGCCACGGCGCTGGCCCCCCCTCCCCCCGAAGCTCTTTAAAAGCTACAAATTATGAGGCAGGTGTGGTGGCACCGTTCTTAAGCCCGCTGCTCCACTTCCTGTCCGGTTCCCTGCTAGTGGCCTGCAAAAAGCAGTGGGAGACGACCCAAGGGCTTGGGTCCCTGCAACCAATTAACAGAAGATCTCTCTCTCGGACTTTCAAATAAATTAATTTAAAAGAAAGATACAAACGAGTAGGCTCCAGCAATCAGAACCTCCGAGGGCCGAGACTGGATTCTTGGCCTCAGGCCGCATCTGGGCACGGGCTGGCTCCCCAGCAGCGCTTGGGCATGCCAGGCATGCCGGCGACCTCAGCACGCAGCACTGCCTCCGGCCGGGTCCGCGCTAACACTTTCCTGGCTCGCTTCTCGGCACTCCCGCCGCCTGACGAGGAAGACGCTCTGGATTTACTTCTTAAATGTGTATTTATTTGTATACGCACTTCACAGAGTGACAGGAGGAGGAGACAGGGCGAGCCGGGGCGAAGCACAGCGGCACCGTAGCTGACATGGGACGCGGACCCTGGCAGTGGCTTCACCTCCTGCGCCGCGCCCGCCTCCCCGGGGAGGTGGGGGGACTTCTATTAGTTCCATTTCACAGATGAGGAAACCGAGAGTAACTCCGGCCGGGGAGTGCGGATGCCGCGCCTCTGCCCTGGAACACCAAATCCTTCGCTTCCTGGCTTGGCCAATTGCTCAGCCCCTGTGGCCTCCAGTGCCGCACGGGGCCACGGGAACACTGTCGGCACCCCCTGCAGGGCAGGCCGCAGGTTAGGTGAGGCTGACTTCCTGTGTGGCCGGAGCTCCCGGCTTCCAGCGCCTTTCAGGGGTTAAGGGAGAAAAGGAAAGCCCTCCTGGGGGACAGGGATGAAAATGGTTATCACCCATCCTACTGCCGCGGCGCCCAAGGGAGCGGGACAAGAGACGCGGGAAGGCAGGGCGGGAGGCCAGTGTCCGGGGCCTGCCTCGAGGAACCCAGCAGGCAGTGGCCATCTGGGCCTGTCCACCTGATCTTGCTGCCTCTGCCTTCCCAGCCACCTGCCCACTGGACCTCGGGGGACACTGCCCCCTGCAGGCCCTCCGCACAGCTGCACCGACTGTTATCGGCCAAGGACCCACTGGGAAAGGCCTCCCTCTTGGTTCTACTTCAAATCCAGGAATATTTATTGAGTCTTCTCTGGGTCCAGTATGGAGGTCAGTAGTGCACCGGACACAGTCCTTGCCCTCAAGAGCCTAACTTCTGTGGGAGAAGACAATTAAAGCAAGCCATCACGCACATCGTCTAAGGTGGCGTGAAAGTCCGCGGCAGGTGCTCAGAGCGTGTATCCCCTAAGGTCCGGGCAGTAGCCGAGTAGCCAGATGGAACCAGCAAACACAGGATGCCCACTGAAGCGTGAGTTTCCGGTACACGAGTTGCTGCTATGAATATTCCTGGCATTCACTTCCCGATGCAGCCAACCCCACCTACTCCCACACAAGGGGCAACCGAATGATCACCTGTGCTTAGGTTAGGTGCAAGCCTTGTCGTTTGCAGTGGGGTTCCCGAGTGAGACTGCCAGGCAGCCCGACCTCAGGGAACCTGGGCTCCACAGGTGTAGCCAACGCCCCGGCGAGTACAGAGGGACCCTTCTACAGGAGTCACACCTGAAACCGATCCTGGCACCCAGGCTGTGATGAGCAGGTGGGCGGGGCACCAATCCTGGCACCCAAGCTGTGATGAGCAGGTGGGCGGGGCACCAATCCTGGCACCCAAGCTGTGATGAGCAGGTGGGCGGGGCACCAATCCTGGCACCCAAGCTGTGATCAGCAGGTGGGCAGGGCACCAATCCCGGCACCCAAGCTGTGATCAGCAGGTGGCGGCAGCAGGATGATGAGGAAAAGATGAGCTCGGCAGTGGCTGCAGCCGGCTTGGTTTGGTGACGTGGGACACTGTGTGAAGACAGCAAAGGGCTTGTAAGACGACGACCGGGCTGGTTCATGACCGGCTGCGGGGAGAGCGAGCCCTAGCACGCGTGGGCTGGCAGGAGGCTGCAGGAGCTGAGCCATGCAGAACCTAAGGCTCCCGGAAGTCACGGAGCTGGGCAGGTGTATGAGGGGCCGGCTCCAGGTACCCGTGACCCGGAGAGCTGCCCGCTCTAGAACCGTCTATTGAGATGCACTGACCACCAGTCCTGGAAACCAAGGACAGAAGAGTGAGCGGGAGTCGGCCAGGGCCGGTGGGTAGGGTGGGCGGAGGGAGCAGAGGACCGAGGAACTCCAACAGTTAACAGGAGGCAGCCAGGGCGAAGGCACTGCGCCAGAAAGGCCAACAGAAGCAACTATTGCCAGGGGATCGCAGGCCAAGCAGCACGCACACCACAGGCCGGACAGGTAAGGCGGAAGCACCTGCTGGGCTTACTGACGTGAGACCAGCCCCAGCGCTGGTGCCGGGGTACGTGAGGCAGGGTGGAGCCCTCTGGTGGGAGACATTGGAAACTGAGGAAGTGAGGCAGCTTGTGGGCAATCAGCTGGAGCTTGTAGGCTACGCCTGTGCCTGCGGCGCTGGTATCCCATATGGGCGCCGGTTCAAGTCCCGGCTGCTCCTCTTCCAATCCAGCTCTCTGCCATGGCCTGGGAGAGCAGCAGAGATGGCCCAACTCCTTGGGCCCCTGCACCCACATGGGAGACCCGGGAGTAGCTCCCAGCTTCGTATTGTCCCAGCTCCGGCCATCTGGGGAGTGACCCAGCGGATGGAAGACCGGTCTCCTCTGTCTCTGTAACTCTGCCTTTCAAATAAAGAAATCTTTAACAAATTTAAAAACAGGGGCCAGCAGTTAGAGGGTAGAAGAAACGAGTCCCCCTCACATGCTGCTTGGGAAGAGGAAGACAAGGGGCACTGGAGTCCCGGGAGAGGCTTGGACAAGGCCCACGTGGAGATGGGAGGGTCCGGAGGCTACTGTCACTCTGCACTAGTTTCCAATTTCACGATGAACTTGAAAGTAACTTCCTTTTTATTTGAAAGGCAGAGTTACGTGGCGGGCGGGGAGCAGGGATGGAGAGAAACCCTCCATCCACTGGCTCACTCCTGAAATGGCTATAACGGCCAGAGCTGGGCTGATGCGAATCTCCCGTACGGTCGGCAGGGGTCCAAGCACTCGGGCCATTAGCAGGGACCTGGACTGGCAGGAGCCTGAACTGGCTGCTATGGGACGCAGGTGTCACAGGTGGTGGCCTAACCAGTTCTACACGCTGGCCCACTCAGGCAGCACTTTTTTTCCACCTGTTTTAGTGGGAGAAGGGACTTCACTTCCGGAGTCTAGACTTCAGGAAACAAAGGCACAAATTCCTGACTCGTTACGTCTAGGACTTAAGCTGGGCAAAGGTGGTCGGCGTGGATGTAGGGACGACAGTCGCACGCCCCTGGCTAGGGCAGCAACAGGTAGGACGCGGGTAGGGATCAGGCGTGCTGGGCTCATTTACGGCCACAGGAAGCCCAAGGTTCCTATGGGGTCAGGATCAGTACGGAGCACCTCAGGAGACCACCACAGGGGCACCCCAACAGCAGCACCGGGCCGGGGTTCGGCACAGCTGCTTTGAGTCCTAACAGCCTTAAGAGGCAGATCCTGGGGCCGGCGCTGTGGTGCAGCGGTTAAAGCTGCCACCTGAAGCCCAGCATCCCACACGGGCGCCGGTTCGGGTCCCCACTGTTCCCTGCTGACGCACGTGGGAAGGCAGCGGAGGACGGCCCAGGTGCTTGGGTCCCTGGAGGAGGTTCCTGGCTCCTGGCTCCAGATCAGCCTGGCCCTGGCCGTTGCAGCCATTTGGGGAGTGAACCAGCAGATGGAAGCGCTTTTTCCCTCTCTGTAACTCTGCTTTTCAAATAAGTGATTAATAGTAATTTTTTAAAAGAAGCTTAAAAAAAGAAGAGGCAGACCCTGTCGCCCCTCACTGTAGGTGGCAGGTTCAGGAGCTCGGCAGACGCCCCCTGCAGGCAGTGGCAGAGTGCAGACCGAAATGCCCGGGGGGGGGGGGGGGGGCTGAGTCTAAGCTGCAGAACCCCTTCCCCCGACGTCTCAGCGCTGCCCTGGCCAAGTGCACGGTCCGTTCTCACCTCCCAAGTCAGAGGAGGGGGCCGCGCTCCCGAGCTGGTCAGGCGTAGGAGGGAGCCGGCTCTGAGGACCTTGATCCCCAGACTCAGCACAGGATGTGTCATGAACACAGGCATCACCGCTTACCAGTTGGATAAATTATGAAATTTATTTAAATTCCACCTTGTAAAAGCCAGAACATAACAAGTGTCACTTTCTGGGAAGTCATCGTGTTACAAATACATGAAGTGCACTTAACAGAGGGAGAGAAGTTTCTTGGTTTCCCCGTGAGACAAGTGAGACGGGCCCACAGACGAAGGCCCTGTGGACTTCTCTCCCAACCAGACAATCTCGGTTCAGGAGGCCCAGTGAACTTTCCCCCAAAATTACAGCAAAGAAACTGACCCCAACATCCGGCTCCTTCCAACTGTACCACACTCAGCACAATTACTCTGCGCCCCCCGGAGCCGTCTCCGCTGGTTCCTGGCTGTGTGCAGCTCTCCAGGGGCCGGCAGTGCACAGGCGACCTCGGCCACGGAGCAGAACAGTTCCCTGCTGAACTGGACGTGTGACCCAAAAGAACGGACCCCAGCCCAGATTCCCCTGTTCACTGCCAGGTCTGCTCCTACACACGAGGCGATGGCTCTCGGCCTGGAACCGCGCTGAACGCCCAAGCTTCCCGAGCTGTCACTACAGCAGGCTTCCAGCCGGTGCCCACGGGAGACGGCTGTGTGCCTCACAACAGTGCTGTGGGAGAGCCTGGGGCGCACAGTGCACCTCCCACGGCTGTTCTCAGCGCTCAAAGGGTAGATTTACAGGCTGAGACCAGCGTCCTAAGAGGCCATCCTGGGACAGGAACACAAAGCTCAGTCTAGTCTGTTACCAAGCAGAAAGAACTTAAACCCACACAGCCCCACACTCCTTCCCTCCCGCCTCGCTGGAGGACGACTCCGTGTGTTTCAAAGACAAGAACGTGAGCAGGTTCCCAGGAGGGGTAAACGCGCCCCAGTCATCTGCGAGAACGTCGTCACTCTGAAGATCAGACGCCGACGCTGCAGCTCTCCCACTTCTCTTAACTGGCCTCTTCCCCACGCAGGCGGGCGGATGCCACCCTTCCTGACCCAGAAACCCCTCCACGGAGAACCCACGGTCACACCGCGATCTAACAAGGCACCAAGCAGGCACTGAAGAGTGAGCCAGCTAACGCTAGGAGAATGGGAAAATGTCACTTTCAAACCGCCAGTGTCCAGTATGCGTGACCAGAACAGTCACCAAGAGGACTGGAGATGTTTCTGGGGGCAGCCGCCGGGGGCGCAGGAGCTCGGCCCCACCAGACGCAAGGCCGGCAGCGCTCGCAGGCTTGGAGGAGGCGGTGGCGCGTGTCTCATTGTGCTATTTGGGACCCAGACAAGGTCCCGGCTGGCTGGGGGGCCCTGAGAGGTGAGCCCTGGGAGAAGTGGAGAGGAGCAGGGGAAACGCTGGAGTCTCTGCCGCAGGACCCACACGGAGCAGACCACGTGACACACAGGCCACAGAAGGCAGCTTCGGAACCCCCCACCCCATCAGAAACGTGTGTGTGCCTGCCGCGGCCCACGCCGGGTCTGTGCTAGCCAGAGTGGAGGAGCCGAAGGTTTCACACTGGACACAAATGGAAGCTCTGGATCAGGAGACGGCGGAGACGCGGCCTCTGCTCACTGGTCGATGATGGAGCGCTGCAACACCTGATTCATCATGGCCTCTTCGTCAACATCGTAATCCTAAGAGCGGAACAGCGGGCTCAGCGACTGCGCAGTCAGGGGAGAGAAGGCAGCCACGCGAGACCAGGCCCCGGCCCCAAAGCTGGCTATGGACTGGGCAAACCACTGCGTCTCTGCGCCCCACTGCCTCGCCTTCCACCTGGAGGGATGGAGCACCCTCCAGCGGGGACCGTGAAGCCCACGCAGCACACCGAAGGAGCCGGCACACCACCTGGTTCTCTGGAGCAGAGGGCAACATGCTTGGGGCAGTTGGGCCAGTGTCAGCACCCAGCAGAGAACAGAGTGGGAGAGAGCAGCAGCTGCCGCGGCCCAGCCTTCCCTGACCACTGGGCAGTGACCTGTGTGGGCGTGTTTAGGTATTACCTTCATCTTCACGGCATCAACAGTTACTAGAATATTCTTTTGGACAACCTAGGAGTTTTCCTACTCCTGAAATACAGCTATCAAACACTATTCTAAAATTCTAACACCAGTAAGTGCAAATAAAAAGATTTACTGAAAGAAAAGGGGGGTGTGGGGGGTGGCGGTGGCTTTATGGCATAGCAAGCAAAGCCCTGCCTGCGCTGCCAGCATCCCACACGGCTGCTGTTCGTGTCCCAGCCGCTCCTCGCTAAAGACCTGGGAAAAAGCAATGGAGACGGCCCACGTGTCTGGGTCTTGTCACCCTCAAGACCCAGGTGACGCTCCAGCTCCAGCCTGGCCCAGTCCTGGCTGCTCTGCGGTCATCTCAGCTGGGGGTGAAGACCTGTCTCTCTGCAACTCTGCCCTTCAATGAAGAATCTTAAAAATGTACTTCGAGCAGTTGGCCAAACCGATCTGTCTTCATAATGGAAGACAACAGCGCGCACCTTCAACATCAGCGCATACCAACCAGGGCACGGCCCCCAACCTGATGGCCACGTGTGGCTAGTGGATGTGCTGCGTTTCTAAAAATACAACCTGTGATGCTTCCTGCAAAACTCTTCATTTCCTGCTTAGGGGCGTTGGTGGGGGGGGGGCCTGGCTGTGCCTTCATTTGCCCCCCAGGCCGGTCAGCTGCAGCTGCTGTCCCCGTGACAAGGCTCGCACTGTGCAGCCTGTATACTCTACGAGGACAATCCCCACTGCCTGCCTGGTCCTCACGGGCACCTGAGCTTGCGGGTCCCCAACCAGGCTCTGTAAGAGGTAGAAGGAAAGTGAGTAACACTGTGGCGGGGAGGGGAGGAAGGAGCAGCCAGGGTGACCGAGCCCGTTTCCTCCATCCGCTCTGGCCCCCAGGGACCGAGAGCAGAGAGCTCAGCTGCTGTCCCAGAGCTGGCATCAGGTCACAGACAAGGCTCGGGGGTGTGCCCCCAAGGTCCCCTCTGGAGAAAACGGAGGTAGCCGTGCTGCTCCCCCCGGGAAGGCCCAGAGCCCGGGCCCCAGACTCACCACGAAGGTGTCGTACGAAAACTGGTGCCGGCGCTGGATGTGCTCTATGAAGTTGGCGCTGCGGTAGTTGGGGTCTCCCCAGGGCATCGAGGCACAAATCGGACAGACCTTTCAACAAAAAGAACACGTTAGGCACTCGAGTCAAGTGACACACCAGAGTGTGCAAAGGCTCACGTTGTAACACGCTTTCGACGCCGTCCCGTGCGCAGGGAGGTGGGCCCGTGGCCTTCAGCCCAGCACACAAGACAATCAGAAGAGTGACGAACCACGGGCGCGAACACAGCCTCACATGCATTGGACAGAGCAAATGCTCAGAGGAGGAGGATCGGGCTGAAAAAAATCCTCCCACAAACAGGGGATCTGGGGTTTGGAAGACTGGAAAGAAAGGCAAACAGAACTGAGAGAGCTCTAGAGAGGCCGGCGCACGGCAAAGGCCAGGAGACAGCAGACTGCAGGCGGCCACCCAGAAACTCGGGCAGGGGAGGAGAGGGGAGCTCCGGCCGGGAAACGGAACCCCCTCAACTGCAAGAAGATACAGGGACCAAGGGGAGGTGCAAGAGGCAGGCAGGCGCTGTGAAGCCGCGACGCAGGTCAAGACTAAGGCTGACGGGGAGACCAGACGGCTTCCAGGGGAGCAGCTGAGACACTGACAGCAATGGCGCTGTAGAGAGGGGAGACAGGAGGGTGGGAAGGCTTCAGCAGACAAAAATCAATCAGATTGTGTGTGTGGTTTTTTTTAAAAGATCCATTTATTTACATGAGAGGCAGAGTTACAGAGAGAGAGAAAGACGGTTCACTCCCCAGATGGCTGCAACGACCAGAGCTGGGCCAATCCGAAGCCAGGAGCTTCCTCTGGGTCTCCCACGCGGATACAGGGGCCCGAGCACTTGGGCCATCTGCTTTCCCAGGCCATAGCAGAGAGCTGGATCAGAAGTGGAGCAGCTGAGACTCAAACTGGCACCCATATGGGATGCCAGCGCTGCAGGCGGAGGCTTAATCTACTACACCACAGCACCGGCCCTATCAGGGATTTCAGAATACCGAAAGAGAGCCGAGAGAGAGGGGACCAGGCCACGACAACAGTCTGAAACTGCAGAACAGCTCAGTAATGGCTATCCAAATGATGAGCGTAGGCAACCTTTGTTTGACCAAGTTAATCCGCACCGCAGACTGTGTCTATCTTACAAGCATAGGCAAAGATATGGCACCAATGTAAAATTATGAAAATTTCAGACCTATAGAAAAGGAGAAACTTAGATTTACATGATACATTTACTTCAGCAAAAAAAGAGAAACATATTACAAGACTATTCAATCCTTCACTATTTCAATACCACCTTAAAAACATTCCTATATTTCCCTATGTACACATAATTCTACTACCCTACCTAGTAAGCAGTAATCCTTTAATAGGATTTAACATGAAGGCCTTAATTAAATTTCCTAATATCACTGGGGGCTGACTTTGGCATCCATTAAAGAAACCAGTTAAATAATGGTAGAGCTGCAAAGTGGAAAGGTGTGGGGCCATTAAAACGTATCATATGGAAAAACATCCATATCAAGAATGAAGAGTGGCCGTAAGAGGACGTAGCTGAATCTCAACAAAAAACTTAAATGGCTTTGAATTATGATTCTGCATTTTTCCATATATGTAGTTGAGCGCTATTCAAACACTAGTGAACACTCAAGACCATTCCCGATAGTGAAGAGAACAGGTTTAGGAGCCAGGAGATGTAGGCTCCAGTACTGGTTCTGACACTGACTCTTTAATGGGCACCTGACTTGAACTTGGGGGGGTGCACTACCACTTCTGACAATGAGGGCGGAGAGACGGCACAGGAAATGAACTACAGTGCCTCATCATTTTACTCAACATCCTACATTAGTTTCTGTGGTTACCAATACAGCTGAATCTATCTGTTTTTATTTTAAATTTGAGAGGCACAGATGTAAAGACAGCGTGACTGTCCACTGGTTCATTCCTTAAATGCCTACAACCATCAGGACTGGGCCAGGCGCAGACAGAACTCAATCAGGTCTCTCCTGTGCATGGCAGGGGCCAAAGCACCTGAGCTGCACCTGCTGCCTCCCAGGTGCACATGACCAGCGGACTGGAGTCAGGACTGCAGCCAGGCAGGAGCCGTGCATTCCTCTATGGGGAAAGGGTCTGAGCTGCTAGACCTGTCTAACTTTCAAACGGAAGACGGGAAGTAAGGGCAGGCAGGTGGGCCCTGTGTATCTGTATGTCTCTCTTCCAATTAGTAATTAGTTAATTTTTTAAAATTGTATTTTATTTATTTGAAAGACAGAGTTACAGAGAGAGGTTCATTCCCCAGACAGCCTCAATGGCCGGAGCTGAGCTGATCCGAAGCCAGGAACCAGGAGTTTCTTCTGGGTCTCCCACACGGGTGCAGGGGCCCAAGGACTTGGGCCATCTTCTACTGCTTTCCCAGGCCATAGCAGGGAGCTGGATCAGAAGAGGAGCAGCCGGGACTAAAACCGGCGCCCATATGGGATGCCGGCGCTTCAGGCCAGGGCCTTAACCTACTGCGCCACAGTGCCAGCCCCAGTAATAACATTAAGAACTCTTGGCCGGCGCCGTGGCTTAACAGGCTAATCTTCTGCCTTGCGGCGCCGGCATAGCGGGTTCTAGTCCCGGTTGGGGCACCGGATTCTATCCCGGTTGCCCCTCTTCCAGGCCAGCTCTCTGCTATGGCCCGGGAAGGCAGTGGAGGATGGCCCAAGTGCTTGGGCCCTGCACCAGCATGGGAGACCAGGAGAAGCACCTGGCTCCTGGCTTCAGATCAGCGAGATGCGCCGGCTGCAGCGGCCATTGGAGGGTGAACTAACGGCAAAAAGGAAGACCTTTCTCTCTGTCTCACTATCCACTCTGCCTGTCAAAAAAATAAAAAAAAACCTCTTAAAACCTCTTGAAGATGGAGTTGAAAACTTGGCTTTGCGGAGTACACCACTTTCTATGGCAATGAAGCTGAAGCCTGCCCATTCAATGGAGTGCAGAGATCAAGAGAAGCAGTAGGAGATAAATTGGAAAATTAAAACGAATAGAGGCGGTAGATACCTAATGATACAGGAAGACCAAGGTCCATTACATGAAGGGAGAAATCTAACACACTGCCTGGGTCGGTGTTGTGGCGCAGTGAGCTAAGCTGCTCCTACGATCCAGAATTCCAGCATCCCTTTTCAGAGCGATGTTCAAGTGCCGGCTGCTTGGCTGCCTTCCAGCTTGCTGCTACTGTGCCCAGAAAAGCAGCACAAGATGGCCCACATCCTTGGGTCCCTCCTCTCCGTGTGGGAGACCCAGATGGAGCCCTAGGCTCCTGGCTTTGACCTGGACCAGTCTGGCTGTTGTGGCCATTTTGGGAATGAACCAGCAGATGGAAGATCTCTTTTGGGACTGGCATTGTGGCATAGCATGGTAAGCCTCTGCCTGTAACACTGGCATCCCAAATGGGCACTGGGTGTGTCCTGGTTGCTCTATTTCCAATCCAACTCCCTGCTTATGTATCTAGCAAAGCAACAGAAGATGGCCCAAGGGCTTGGGCCCCTGCACCCACATAGGAGACCCAGAGGAAGTTGCAGGCTCCTGGCTTTGGCCTGGCCTGGCCCAGCCCCAGCCATTGTGGCCATCTGGGGAGTGAAACAGTGGATGGAAGATCCGTCTCTTCTCCTTTCCGTTAACTCTGCCTTTCATAAATAAATAAATAAGTAAGTTAGAGAGCTCTTTTCCTCCTTCTCTATCACACTGCCTTTCAAACAAATAAACCTTAAACGAAATCCAACACACTGCTGAGAGGGGCCAAATTCAAACTTTTTATCTCTATATAAATACAGATAGATGGAACTATATGGCATTCTGTGGTATTTAAATAAAACAGCAGGGCCGTGCTGTGGCGTAGGTTAAGCCTCTGCCTATGGCGCCGGGATCCTATATGGGTTAAGTTCTGGCTACTCCACCTCCAATCCAGCTGCCTGCTAACACCCTTGGGAAAGTAGCAGAGGATGGTCTGAGAGCTTGGGCCTCTGCACCCACATGAGCCCTCGATGAAGGTCTAGGCTCCTGTATTCAGCCTGGCTCAGCCCTGTCTGTCGTGGCTACTTGGGGAATGAACCAGTGGATTAAAACTCTTTCTTTCGAATACATATTAAAAAACAGGTTTTATTTTCATCTACTGAAAGGCAGAGTGGGATGGCACTGTGGTACGGTGAGTTAAGCCTCACACCCCACAGCAGAGTGCCAGCTCGAACTCCAGCTTACGGCTAGTGCACCTGGGAAGGCAGTGCATGGCTGAGGACCTGGGCCCTGCCACCGGCGTGGGAGGCTGGGATGAAGCGCCTGGCTCTCGGCTTTCACCTGGCCAGTCCCCGCTGTTGCAGGCAGTGAAGAGAGAACCAGCGGATGGGCCGGCGCCGCGGCTCAATAGGCTAATCCTCCGCCTGCAGTGCTGGAACCCGGGTTCTAGACCTGGTTGCTCCTCTTCCAGTCCAGCTCTCTGCTGTGGCCCGGGAAGGCAATGGAGGATGGCCCAAGGGCTTGGGCCCTGCACCCGCATGGGAGACCAGGAGGAAGCACCTGGCTCCTGGCTTCAGATCGGCACAGCGTGCGGCCGTAGCAGCCATTTGAGGGGTGAACCAATGGAAGGAAGACCTTTCTAACTCTGCCTGCCAAAAAAAAAAAAAAAAAAGCTGGCACTGCCGATGGCAGCTTTACACACTATGCCACAGCGCCAGCCTTTTTTTTTTTTTTTTTTCTTCAAAGATTGACATAGCGGGCGAAGCAGTCGCCTGCAGCGCCAGGGTCCCCATGGGTGCCTATTCAGACTCGGCTGCTTCACTTCCGATCCAGGATCTGTTACCAGGAAGGTGGATGTGAAATGGAATAGCAGGGACTAGAACTACCACCTGGACATGGGCTGTGTCTTCGCAAGCAGTGGCTTAGCCTGCTGTCCCCAAATGTGTGCATTTTTCTATTTTAAAAGAAAATACTCTCAGGATGTACATTTAAGGATTTTAGGCAAAGGTCATGGCATCTCTATAACTTAGTCCCAAATGATCAGCCAACAATACAGAGACAGGTTGGGTAAGCCAATATGGTAAAATGTTAATAATCTGCGAATCTGGGTAAAGGGTACACAGGAGTTCATCATTTTTCAGTAAGTTTGAATTTTTTTCCCAATAATACAGTTAAAAAAAAAAAGTTCTTCTTACCACAGACTTGGTATCCATGCTGTGGGACAATCTGCAGTGTTCCACAAGTCCTTCCTGATCGAAGTTTTTCTCAGGACAGTAAGGACAAGGAAAGGTGTAACGGTTTGGGACATTCCTGGAAGACGAAGGACAGGGACAAGGTGAAAAGCCTTCTGTGGGC
This sequence comes from Lepus europaeus, assembly GCF_033115175.1. NCBI lineage: Eukaryota > Metazoa > Chordata > Mammalia > Lagomorpha > Leporidae > Lepus > Lepus europaeus. Next base: position 114,980,329 of record NC_084836.1, on the reverse strand, counting down.
ACCCTGCCATGCAGCTTCAGCCACTGTCCATTCCACAAAGGAGCCACACCCAGTGGGTATGGGATGGGCCCATCCTGACCAGGCCATGTGCTGGATGGGCTAACATCTGAAGTGACCATCAGACAGTCCCCCCACGTGAAGCGCACCTTGGCCAGACTAACAATCAGAGCTCCACTTCCCCAGACTCATGCTTGCAGAGCATCCAAATCTGTGCAGCCAAAGCTGATCGCCACCTGCCGGCCCGAGCGGGTCGTTTACCTTGGCTGAAGCGATGCATCCTTAGTGGTGGCCTTCACGCCTTCCATGATGTAATTCTGGTATTTGGAACAGGTAGCCACGTGGGCACGGATCTTGGATAGGAAGAACTTGAATAGGAAGAATCAGAGCGCCGAGATTAGAGAGGACCTTGTACCAGGCCAAATCGTTCCAATCAAAGGCAAGATGAAAATTAGACCCATAATACCCAGCAATCTAACCAGGGGAGCAAACTCCTACTACCGTATGTTTTCCATTCATACCAAAGCTGACGTGTTACTGGGCCAAACTACATCTGCTTCCACCTAAAATAACTCTCCTAGAGGTCTGCTTTATTCATGATATGCTTTCTGCTCAGAGACTTGTTGCGAACAGGGACATTCATTTCCTTGAAGAGAGCCAGAGACGGAGAGAAGCAAGTGAAGTATCTCCTATCCAGTGGTTCACTCCCCAAATGCCCATAACAGCTGGGCTAGGCCAGGCCAAAGCCAAGAGCCTGGAACTCAACTTAAGTATCCCATGTGGGTGGCAGGGACCAAAATATGTGAGCTATACCAGGGTATGCAATAGCAGAGCGTGGGAAGTGGAGGAGCCAGGACTTGAACCCAGGCACTCCAACATGGAGCACCTGAAATGGTTTTTTTGGGGGGGGGGGGCAGGCAGAGTTAGTGTGAGAGACAAAGGTCTTGCTTCCGTTGGTTCACCCCCCAAATGGCAGTTACAGCCGGCACGCTGCACCAATCCGAAGCCAGGTGCTTCCTCCTGGACTCCCACGTGGGCGCAGGGCCCAAGCCCTTGGGCCATCCTCCACTGCCTTCCCGGGCCACAGCAGAGAGCTGGACTAGGAGAGAGCAACCAGGACAGAATCCAGCACCCCGACTGGGACTAGAACCCGGGGTGCCGGCGCCGCAGGCGGAGGATTAGCCTAGTGAGCCACGGCGCCGGCCCTGAAATGGCATCCTAACCACTACCCCAAACGCCTGCCCTCCCGACGAGTGTTTTAAAGAGTTTTCTACGCTGACATTCAAACCAGTCTCCTTATAGCAAGGCAGGAATCACGTTCCACCAGGCACTGCAGAGAAAAGTGAAGCTCTAAGTAAAAGGGATGAAGGCTAAGTGACACTAGTTACCCTGGTAATAGTGACAATCACCAGACTGATACGTGATCTTTAGAAAATGAAATTTAAATTCTATTTTCATATAAAAGCTAGGCTTGCAACAGTGAGAAACGGGGGTGGCGTTGTGGCACAGCAAGTTAAAGTGCTGCTTGTGATGCCAGCACCCAGGTGAGCACTGGTTCGGATCCTGGCTGCTCTCCATCCAGCTCCCTGCTAATGCACCTGGGAAAGCAGAAGATGGCCTGAGCACTTGGGCCCCTACGACCCACACGGGGGACCAGGATGGAGTTCCAGGACCTCGGCTTCAGCCTGGCCCAGCCCCAGTCACTGTAGCCATTTGGGGAGTGAATCAGCGGATGGAAAATCTCTGTGTCTCTTCTCAACTCTGCCTTTTAAATAAGTAAATCTTTAAAAAAAAAAAAAAAAAAAAAAAACAAGTAGGACCTGGCACTGTGGTGCGGTAGGTTAATCCTCTGCCTGCGGCGCTGGCATCCCATATGGGCACTGGTTCGAGTCCCAGCTGCTCTACTTCCCATCCAGCCCTCTGCTATGGCCTGGGAAAGCAGTAGAAGATGGCCCAAGTCCTTGGGCCCCTGCACCCGTGTGGGAGACCCGGAAGAAGCTCCTGGCTTCGGATCAGCTCAGCTCCGGCCATTGCGGCCACTTAGGGAGTGAATCAGTGGACAGAAGATCTCTCTCTCTCTGTCTGTAACTCTACCTCTCAAATAAATAAAATCTTAAAAAAAAAAAATGTAGAGAAAACACAAAAGAGTGCTTCATCTCAGATGTTCTTCAACGCATGTAAGGAATGGAGCGAGAAGAGGTATTTTAAATTTGATTCCACTTTTAAAAAGTTATTTATTTGAAAGGCAGTGGTAGAGGATGGGGGTTGCAGAAGGAGGGAGAGGGAGACAGAGCGGGATCTTTCATTTGGTTTACACCCCAAATGCCTCAAACAGTGGGGCTGGGCCCGCCCTCGGCCAGGAGCCAGGAGCTCCATCCAGGTCTGCAGTGTGGGTGGCAGGAGCCCAGGTACTCAGGCCCCCACCGGCTGGCTCTTGGGTGCGTTAGAAGGAAGCTGGGTTGGAAGCAGAGGCGGACTCAAGCCCAGACACTCTCATCCCAAGTGGCAGCTTAGCCTGCACGTCAGAGGGCCCTTCCGAGAAAACCACATTACATTCACTAGCTTTTAAACTTTAACTTATTTTTGTTTGAAAGGCGGCAGGGGTGGGGGGAACAGGAAGAATGAGAGGGAGGGAAACAGGTCCATCTGCTGGTTGGCTCCTTAATGTCCACAACAGCCCGAGGAAGGCCAGGCGGACACCAAGAGCTCCATTCCAGTCTCCCACACGGGCCTGAGGGGCCCAGGCACCCGAGTTATCAGCTGCTGTCGCCCAGGGTACAAGGAGCTGGACTGAAGCCAAGGTGGACTCGATCTCAGCCATTCCAATATGGGATGCAGGAATCCCTAGTGGTACCTTAACCCGCTGTGCCACAACTCCCATCCCGCATTCACTAACCTTAAAGTGGAGCAAATCAAAAGCTTACAGGGAAACAAAAACAAAACAAACCACCACACATGCATGAAGGAAGCTGAAGGTAACGGGGCCCCCAGTGAGAAGGGAAGGAAAAGAGCCCCATCCAGCACTGTTAGCCCCACTGTGCAGCCCTAAACACTCACCTCCCTGCAAAGGAGATGGGAGGTAGAACCATACCGTGCCCGCCCACACTGAGGTGTTAACGAAACCAATAGGTAGGGCCATCCAGGAAGTCAAACAAAACTTGCAAAAGCGAAGAAAAGGCGAAGAAAAAAAATGGTCTGAGCTCCTATGTTATCACGATTTCTGCTTTGTTGGCAAACATTCTCCACGTGTCCGAGTCTGCGGCCAGCCAGCACGAGACGCCCGGGCTGCAGCCCCTGAAGCGGCCGTCTGTGCAGGGCCAGCCCACACTGCTTCTGAATCGTGTGCATTTAACGAACAGTGTAGTGAGCTTAAAGTTAATAAAACTGCACGTCTGTTGGAAAATCAGGCACCGGTTATCTGTCCCTCCCAGCAGCAGCTGTGACAGAGGCAAAACAAACACGATGGACCCCAGTCTGATTACACAGACGCGGCGACACGCCGGGGTCAGAGGCTGCTCACAACCACTGCACGTCACGCTGACCTCCGGCGTGGCCGCGGCCTGTCAGGTGCTAAAGTGAAACCAACCGTTCTCCCTCCGGCCCTGGACCCCACCCTCCCTGCACAGAGCGCGTTTGAGTCACAGATTGCATCTGGGTGTTGCTGCTTGTTAAACCATGTGATATCACGTCGTTACAGTCTAACTGAACAGTGTACAGTGTTTGCAAAAACGGGTTTTACAGGGAAACTGGGACAAGTGACTTCCATGGCTTTCATAGCTGGGGTAGATAACGCTAAACCAACTCATAAAAAAAAGCAAACAACACTAGGTTAAGAAACGAGCCAGCACAGCGTCACCGCGGACCCGGCATGCACACGTGCTGTCGTCACCGAGGCGGCTCTACGTGCGGAAACAGCGCGGACCAGCTCTACGCTTCCCCCAGCTCAGCTCGGACAGACACGGCTCCTCCACGTTACCTCCACATACATTCTTACGGCAGCCATGGCAAGACGTCTCTGTGCTCTCGATCTGCCGCTCGAGCTCCACGGCCCGGACGCCAGGCGCCAGAGCGCTGCGGCACACCCCACAGACAGGCTTCTTCGGCTTCAGACATTCCTGCAGGCATGCAGAGCAAAAGCTAGAACAAGACACACAGAGAGCCTCCGTCATGCATCGTGGGGACAGACAGCATCAGCGGCCCACTTGTGCAATGCAATCACGAGGGATGGATTCAAGACAACTTGCTCCCTGCTCTCAGTCAAGCCCCAAGTCCTTCCAGGCCAGAAAAGCTGTGGGTGAGGACAGGGGAGCTGTGAGGAACACACAGGCCCAGCAACGGAAACACGCAAACCGCCATCACACAAGGCAAAGGTGCGGGGCCCAGGCTTCAGCCGGCAGCCCCTGCCCCGCGCGATCTCACGGGGGCTTCCCGCACCTCAGCCTCCTCCCCTGTGAAATGGCGTGGGGAGGCAGGGTCTAGCACACACAAAATGCAGGGTGAATGGAGCTGACGGCAAAGTGGGAGCGAGGGCCAGGAGGGGAGGGGGCAGACCACAGAGGCGGCCTGCGCGGTCGGCCTGAAAGGGCTCAGCTGGCACGACTACTCAGGCTGCACCTGCGGGACGGGGCGGAAGCTAGCAGATGGGAGGTGAGGTGTGGAGAGCAGACCGGTCTCCCAGCAGGGGATCCTGAAGGCCTGGGGGCGGTGGAGACCGGTCTCAGGGAAGGACTCAAAGGCAGACTTAGCAGGACTGGTGGTTCAGGAATTTGGAGACTACGCTGCGCAGGTGGCGCTGGGTAAGGCGCACCAAGGCAGCTCCTGAGGACTCCTGGGCAGCTCACCCGGCCACACGGACCTAGGACAACGAGATCCAGCAGGGAGGGCCCAGGGCGCATCACCAGAGGGGACCAGCACACCTGCCGGTCTCATTCTTCTTTAACTAGGAACGCCCTTCCTCTGCCATTAAGCTCGACATCAGTGCTGCTGGGGACAATCAGGCCGGGCTGCCAGGTGAGAGGGCTCAGCTCAGCCCTGAGGGAGAGGACACAGAGAAAGCCCAATCTCACGGGGCCTACAAAGGTGGAGGAACACAACTGTTCACTAATACAGCGATGAAGTCTAGGCAGGGAATGAAACAAGCCAGAGAGAGCCGCGGGGGACCACGGGAAGTTCTGAGGCCACATTCGGGCCAGGACCTGGCTATGAGGGGCCGCAGAGGTGACACCAACCAGAGGCGCAGGACGCCTTCCGGCTGTGCCGCGGCAGGAGGGGCAGGTGCCCACCCTGCTGAACTGCTTCTTGGCAAAGGCAGACCCCAGGAGTCCCTAACGCAGAGGGTCCCACAGCACCCGAGACCAAGGCCCGCGGGCAGGCGGTGCGGCCGTCCCTGGCAAGCACCAGGGAGGCCCCGCTCCTGTTTCCCCCAAGTCACCAGTGCCGAGGGACACCCAGCAAGCAGCGTGGGTCCCAGGCTGGTTTCAGTTTCTATTTCCTCCTCTCCTGCCTCCCTCCGGCTCAGCCTTCCAGATGCTCCGCCCCTACTGCTGGGCACTGGGCCACCTGCCCCTCTCGGGTGACAGCCCAGCAGACTGGGAGGGTGCTGTCCTCCGGAACTTTGAGATAAAGTCTTACAAACCCCAGTGCCCCAGCCAGAGCCACGGTGATGCTCAAGTCTCCAGCGACCCATTAAAACCCAGCGAGGCCAGGAGAAAGCTCCCACCTGCCTCCCATCAGCACGGAACTGCTGGACGCATGCAGCCTGCATGGCCAGGAGGAGAAGCGAGCCACAGCCTGAACCCCAGTGCCGCTGCGGCCCCCCACCACTCGAGGGCAACTCGGGCCAAGGCTTCCGAAAGCTGTTAACAGCGAGTGAAACCCGCTGGATGGACGGGAAGCTGGGTGGCCCTGCGCCGAGGGTGCGCAGGCTCAGAGCAGGCTGCCTGAGCTCCACTTCCACGCCCGGTCACACGGTCACGCGGCTCCACGAGGCTGCGGCCCTGCACAGGGGGTTTCCAGCCGGGTCGGCACCACCTCTCCCCAGCTCAGCTGGGCGCAGACGCCGAGGGCGGCCATCTCCCGAGACCCCGAGGGAGGGGAGGGAGGCGATGGCCACGGTGATAGCGCAGGGACCGGAGAAAGATCCGAGGGCAGAGGCGGGAGGTGCACGGGGCAGGAGTCCAGTTCCAGGCTGGCCAAAGGGCGCAGCGGCAGAGAGCAGCCGGCCTGGCCGCAGGGCCTCTGCCGGGTGCCCAGCGTCGATTACCCTGTAAAATGGCTGCCAGCCCCCGCCCCTGCACAGGTGCCCCCCGCAGAGGAGCGCCTGTGCGTGCCCACAGGTGCCCTCGCCGCCGACCAGCACAGGGGTCCCCGGGCCCCCGCGCCTAGCACAGGGAGCCCACGGAGGAACAAGGCCTTCGGGGGAAGCAAGACGCAGGTGGCCCCGTGCCTCTGCAGGTTTGCTTGCTTGCTTTTCTTCCGCTAGTTTAAGGAGCGTCTGCCGGAGCGAGGCTTAAAGCGCAATCGGCGCCCCCCCCCCGGGCCAGCCCCCCACCCGGGAAGCGCAGCCCGGCGCGCCCCGAGGGGACTTCCCTTCCGCGCTTCCCCCTCCTTCCCCAGTGTCAGCGCGCAACGCCACCCCGAGCGCATTCCGGCTCTCCCAGGGCGGCCCCCGGCCCCGCCAGCTGCACCCCCCAGGCCCGTCCTCGCGCCTCGGCCCCAGAGACCCTCCCCGCAGGGGCCTCGCTCCACGGCTCCGACCCCCTGCGGCCGGGCGCGGGCCTGCTGCTTACACGTGTCCGCAGGGCACCTGCACCGGCTTCTCGTACACCTCCAGGCACACGGGGCAGGTGAAGCGGCCCAAGGGGTCGGCCTCCGCCGCGGCCCCGGCCAGCGGAGCGCCGCCCTCACGACCCTGCTGCTGCGCCGCCATCTTGCCGCCGCTCAGCTCCGCGCAACGGCGGCCGGGAAGGAGGAGCCCGGCGAGGGGGCGGGTGCTCGGCGGCGACCGAGCACGCGCGTGGGGGCGGGGCGGGGCGTGCGGGCGTGCGCCGGGAGGGGCGGGGCGTGTGGGTCGCGCGTGCGCACGGCGGGGGCGGGCTCGTGGCGGGCCACGCCCCCCGGGCGCCGTGCGAAGCGGGGGAGGGAAGTTTGGGAGGCGCGGGCCCCGAATGCGGAGGCTGCGGGTTTCGGCCCCTGTTTTCCAAGTTGAAAGTGTTAGCTTCGCGCCAGCTGCGCTGTTATTGCATGTTTCTCTTCGATTCCTAGAAGCCTAACCGACATTTTAAAAATATATTTTCATTTTATTGCAAAGGCAGAGGGACTGGGCGGGCAGCAGAGGAGCTGGGACTCGAACCGAGCACTCTGGTAGGGACCGTGGTGTCCCGGGCGGCAACCTCACTGCTAGGCCGAGCTTCGGGACGCCGCAGGGGAGAGCCGAGGTCTTTCCTGAGCTGCAGCTGTCAAATCAATGTCGCGAAATCCAGCGCAATGGAACAGAAATAATTCACCTTGGGAGCTGTTGATGGCCAGAGGGGTCTCTAGCCAACAGCATTTGCACTAAGATTTATTTATTCATTTGAAAGGCAGAGTTAGAAGGAGAGACACAGAAAGGCAGGTCTTCCGTCCGCCGGGGCTGGGCCAGGCCGGAGCCAGGAGCCTGGAGCCTGGAACTACAGCCGGGCCTCCCCGTGGGTTGGGCCACTCTCTGCTGCTTTCCCTGGAGCGTGAGCGGGAAGCTGGGTTGGGAGTGGAGCAGCCGGGACTCGAACCGGCGTTCATGCTGTCTGACGCTGTGTTCGCAGACTCCAGGCGCCCGGGCCACCTCCGGGCAGAGTGGGACACCGGACACCGCGGTGCAGAGAGTGGATCAGCCTCAGCAGGACAGAGCTGGCCCGGAGCCCGAGTGTTCCCACCCGCCTGTCTCCTTGTCAGCCGTGTCACCACCGGGGCACCGTCCTGATGAAGCTCTGCCGGCGGTTCTGCCTGTTTTGTTTTTTTTTTTTTTTTGACAGGCAGAGTGGACAGTGAGAGAGAGACAGAGAGAAAGGTCTTCCTTCCATTGGTTCACCCCGCCAAGTGGTCGCTACAGCCAGCGCATTGCACTGAAGCCAGGTGCTTCTCCTGGTGCAGGGCCCAAGCACTAGGGCCATCCTCCACTGCACTCCCTGGCCTGGAAGAGGAGCAACCGGGACAGAATCCAGGGCCCTGACTGGGACTAGAACCCGGTGTGCTGGCGCCGCAGGCGGAGGATTAGCCCATGGAGCCACGGCATCGGCCCCGCCTGGTTCTCTCAACTGGGAAGGTCACAGACGGTTAAGCTTCCGCCAGCAGCTCCGGCATCCCATATGGGCGCCAGTTCGAGTCCTGGCTGCTCCACTTCCGATCAGCTCCCTGCTAATTCACCTAGGAAAGCAGCAGAAGATGGCCCAAGTCCTTGGGCCCCTGCACCTGCATGGGAGACCTGGCAGAAGCTCCTGGCTCCCGGCTTCGGATCGGCCCAGCTTTGGCTGTTGCGGCCATTTGGGGAGTGAACCAGCGGATGGAAGATCTCTCTCTCTCTACCTTTCAAATAAATAAATAAATCTTAAGAGAGAGGGGGAGAGGGGGATGGCATGTTTTTCCCACGGAACGACCTGACTGTTGGGGCAGCAGCCGAGGAGCCCAATGCGTCCTCCTGACTGTTTCTTTCTCCTGTTGCTGACCCCGTCCGCGTGTGCCTCGCCTTCCCTCCAGGGGCTGGGCTGTCCTTGAGGGAGCAGAGTGTGCCGCACGTGCAGGCCCCTGGGGAGGCTTCTGCAGGCCCTGGGGGAGGGGGAGGGGGAGTGGCGGGGGGCAGGAGACCCGGGGCCGGGCCTTCGAATGCACCAGATGTCTGCAGTGGGTGCTGGCAGAGACAAGCGGACGGGATGGGTCACGGCGACCGTGGACTCCGTGTGGCTAAGCACTCTGTGTGCACAAATACAGCGAGCTGGGGTTCCGGTCCTGTTCCCGTTGTGTCGCTCTGTGCACTGAACTGGAGAGGCTGACTTACCCTTTTTCGGTTTTGTTACTGCGGGTAGAATCTGGACCGTGGCACAGCGGCCAGCTCCGTCCGGCTCCACGGTGTGAGGTGCACGCATGTCGCTGTCCAGACGTGGCCACCAGGTGGCACCAGACCCCTTGTCCTCCTGTGTGCCCCTTATGAGATGGTGCTTATTTTATCCCATCCCCTTCTGTGGCCATCGTCCTGTTTCCTGTTGCCATGATTTTTAAAGATTTATTTATTTATTTGAAAGGCAGCGTTACAGAAAGACGGGGGGGGGGGGGGAGAGGTCTTCCATCTGCTGGTTCACTCCCCAGTTGGCCGCAACGGCCAGAGCTGAGCTGATCTGAAGCCAGGAGCTTCCTTTGGATCTCATGCCGGTGCAGGGGCCCAAGCACTTGGGCCATCTTTCCCTGCTTTCCCAGGCCACAGCAGAGAGCTGCATCAGAAGAGGAGCAGCCGGGACACGAACCAGCGCCCATATGGGATGCTGGCACTGCAGGCGGAGGCTTAGCCGACTACGCCACGGCACCAGCCCCAGTGTTTTTAACTTGCAGTGGGCCATATGTTCCTGTGTGTGTGCTTTGCAAGGTTTTGTTGACCCTGGAGCAGTTGAATGTGGGGGCTCGGTGAGCTGGAGAGCGGCTCCCCTTCCTGCTGGACTTGATGCTTTTGTCTCCCACGCTGTAGGTCGCCTCGGTGCTGAGGACCGGCCTGGGGGAAAACATCGTCTTATGTCTGAGACTGGGCCGCCACCCTGACATCTCATTTCTTCCGCGTGCGCAGCTGCTCCAGAAGGTCCTAATCCTAACGGCTCGCCCCGGTATAGTGCGAGAGAGGGAGATGGAACAGGGGAAGGATCAGGCCTTTAAATCCCTTGCGGGTGGGCGTGGCAGTGCGCTTCACCTGCCTCTTGGGTGCCTGGGCTCTAGTCCGTCCTGTTCCTGATTTCAGTCTTGGCTAATGTGTGCCCTGGAACACGGGTGTCCAGGCTCCTGGCCTTGGCCTGGCCCAGTCCTGGCCATTGTGGGCATTTGGAAATGAGCCAGTGCATGGAAGATCCCTCCCTCCCTCCCTCCCTCTCTCTCTCTCTCTCTCTCTCCCCATCACATAATAAGCACTTTTCAGATTTATTTATTTAAAAGGCAGAGTTACAGAGAGAGGGAGAGACAGAGAGAGATTGAGATTGTCCATCTGCTGGTTCACTTCCCAAATGGCCGCAATGGCCAGGACTGGGTCACACTGAAGCCAAGAGCTACTTCTGGGTCTCCTGGGTGGGTGCAGGGGCCCAAGAATTCGGGCCATCTTCCTCTGCTTTCCCAGGTGCATTAGCAAGAAACTGGATTGGAAATGGAGCAGCTGGGATATGGAGCAGCTGGGACAAGGAGCAGCCGGAACCAACACCCATATGGGATGCTGGCATTGCAGGCAACAGCTTAACCTGTTACGCCACAATGCAGGCCTCAATAAATAATTTTTAAAATTATTCAGTCCTGGCCGGCGCCGTGGCTTAACAGGCTAATCCTCCGCCTTGCGGCGCCGGCACACCGGGTTCTAGTCCCGGTTGGGGCACCGATCCTGTCCCGGTTGCCCCTCTTCCAGGCCAGCTCTCTGCTGTGGCCAGGGAGTGCAGTGGAGGATAACCCAAGTGTTTGGGCTCTGCACCCCATGGGAGACCAGGAAAAGCACCTGGCTCCTGCCATCGGAACAGCGCGGTGCGCTGGCCGCAGCGCGCTACCGCGGCGGCCATTGGAGGGTGAACCAACGGCAAAAGGAAGACCTTTCTCTCTGTCTCTCTCTCTCACTGTCCACTCTGCCTGTCAAAAATAAAAAAAAATAAATAAATAAAAATAAAAAAAAAATTATTCAGTCCTAAGGAGAAATTCGGGGAGATCTGCTCTGGGTGGTCAGGGAGGGCTTCCCTAAGGAAGTGGCGTTAGGTTGAAGCATGGCGGAGGAGTAGGAGCTCACTGGGAGAGGAGTGGGGAAGAGCAGTAATACCCGCACCTCCAAACAAGCGGAGAGAAGCCCGTGTGCAGAAACAGGGTGGCAGGGTGTCTGTGGCCCAGCCCCTGCGGCGGGCCGACTCCCGCACTCTCTCCGGTTCCTTGAATGCTTTTTTTTTTTTAAAGACTTGTTTATTTATTTGGAAGTATTAGAGAGAAAGAGAGGTAAAGACAGAGAGATCTTCCATTTATTAGTTTATTCCCCAAGTGGCTGCAAAGGCCAGGGCTGGGCTAGACCAAAGCCAGGAGCCCAGAACTCTGTCTGGGTCTCCCACATGGGTGCAGGGGCCCAAGCACTTGGGCATCTTCCCCTGCTTTCCCAGGCCACAGCAGAGAGCTGCATCAGAAGAGGAGCAGCCGGGACACGAACTAGCGCTCATATGGGATGCTGGCGCCGTGGGCAGAGGCTTAGCCTGCTATGCCACGGCACTGGCCCCAGTGTTTTTAACTTTCAGTGGGCCATACAGGGAGCTGGCTCAGAAGTGGAGCTGCTGGGACTCAAACTGGCGCTCGTATGGGATGGCAGAGTTGCAGGCGGAGGCTTAACCTGCCGCAGTGCGACGCCGGCCCCCGGATCCTTCAGTATTGCGCACTGGAATATTTCCTCCCCCTCCGAGTGGAGCTGGGCCCGTGACTGGTTGCCAAGCCATAGAACGTGGCACAGGCGCTGGCTGTCACTCCCACGATGACGCCACGTGTCCCGACCCCCTCTGCCGGGAGGCTGCAGACTCTGCCTCCCTGGCCGGCGTCGGGGGGCAGCCCCCTTGCAGATTCGTGTGGCAAGGAGCACCACGATGCCTCCTTCTGGAAGTAGCATCGCCCACTGCCAGGCTTGCCCGGAAGTGAGGGGTTTCCCAGGAGGCTGGGAAAGTCCTAGAAAACCCAGCGAGAGTCCGTTTCTCTCGGAGCTGTTCTGGGAATTTGGAGCTGGAAGCCCCCACTAGGAGGGGAACAGGGGGCCTGGTGCTTGGTTTCTGGGCCCACAGGAAGGCATCCTCTGCTGTTCTGTTCCCTCTTGTGTTGTTCAAACGTTTACGCCAAGCCCATGTGTTATGTTTTTTCTGAATAAATACTAAGCCAGGGTGCGTTAGTAACAGCAGTCTTAGAAATGATTGCAACACTGGCAGACCGCGGACCCCTGTCGCAGCCTCGGGTCACATGTAAACTTGTCGCTTTCCATATCTAGGTGGGGCAGAGTTTACGTCATCACGTGCCTCTCCATTTACAATAGGCAATGATTCCATCTTGATGTCTGCCCCTGTGTGCGTTGCCAAACTGGGTGAGGACCGGGAGGATTCCCCCCTGCACCACTAGAGGGCACACGAGCACCACACTCACTCACCTGGCCAGCCCTGCCCGGCCTGGCTCCTGTCCGCGGGCTGTGCTAGCGAGGAGCTATAACAGGGAAATGCAAGCGCAGGAATACTCACCGATTCCAGAACTTCTGTGTGCTCAGCACACGGCTGGGAGACAGGGCAGGGAATGACTCCGACGCAAAGGGACAAACGCAGGGCATGCCGCCTCCAGGGGCAGGCGTTTGACCTCGCGGTTAAGACCCTGCCTGGGACATTGCATCCCATGTCGCAGGGCCTGGGCTCTGCTCCCTTTCCAGCCTCCTGCTGATGGTCACCCTGGGAGGCAGCAGGTGACGGCCCACGTTCTAAGGTTCCTGCCACCCACTGGGAGACCTCCACGGAGTTCTGACTGCTCGCTGCGACCTGGCCCAGTCGGGGCCATTGTAGGCATTGGGGGAGTGAGCTAGGCCATGGGAGATCTCTGTCTCTCTTTCCAATAAATAAAGCAGATAGTGATTTTTTAAAAAATGGAAAAGCACCCACAGTGTACAGAACCCAAAGATGCAGCTCTTCAGCTGTGGATGAGATTTTTCAAAAGTACATTGTGTGGGGGCCGGCGCTGTGGTGTAGCAGGTAAAGCCGCTGCCACCTGCAGTGCCAGCGTCCCATATGGGCGCCAGTTCGAGTCCCAGCTGCTCCTCTTGCGATCCAGCTCTCTACTATGGCCTGGGAAAGCAGTGGAAGATGGCCAAGTCCTTGGGCTCCTGCACCCACATGGAGACCCAGAAGAAGCTCCTGGCTCCTGGCTTTGGATCGGCGCAGCTCTGGCCGTTGCGGCCATCTGGGGAGTGAAGCAGCGGACGGAAGACCTCTCTCTCTCTCTCTCTGTAACTCTGTGATGTGCTCAGTCCCAGTGGGTTCTGCTTCCCTCTGGATCTGTGCGTCTTTTTAAGGGGAATTTCTCCGCCGTGAGCACCATAAGAAGCAGGGGTCAGAAGAAATACCACTGGGGCAGTTGGCAACATTTGAGTGTGGACTGTGTTATGTCGCAAATGGTATTGTGTCGGTGTTGAGTTTCCTAGCTGGATGATCGTGCCGGGGGCTGTCTCTGGCTGGTGATACACGCTGGAGTCCGAAGGGCGTCCTCGCGTCCCTGCAGGCAGCGTTGTCTCAATGCGCTCGGCGATGACACGCGTACTTGGGGGGACCGATGGGGCAAATACAGCCAGCGCTCATCAGAAACCAGGGACACCGGCGTGGGAGTCCATTGGGCCATTTTCGTAAATTCTCTCTAACTTAAAAAAAGTTTATTATTATTTTTTAAAAAGTTTACTTTTTAAAAGATTTATTTTATTTATTGAAAGAGTTACTGAGAGATGTAGAGAGAGAGAGAGAGAGAGAGGTCTTCCATCCACTGCTTCACTCCCCAAATGGCTGGAGCTGCTCCGATCCGAAGCCAGGAGCCAGGAGCTTCTTCTGGGTCTCCCACATGGTACAGCGGCCCAAGCACTTAGCCATTTTCTACTGCTTTCCCAGGCCACAGCAGGGAGCTGGATGGGAAGAGGAGCAGCCGGGACTAGAACTAGCAGCCATATGGGATGCTGGTCCCATCACCTGCTACACCACAGCACTGGCTGCACTAAAATAAATCTTAGACCAATTCCACTGGAGCCACCGTGCAGGGCAGGAAGTGGTATCTCACGGTGGTTTTGGTTTGCATTTTCCTAAGGACCCGGCTCTGAGCATTTTCAGCTGATCGGCCGCTTGGAGTTCTCCGTGGCCAGGTGTTGTTCAAGTCCTACGGCCACTTTTTCGTTGCGTTGTCTTTCTGTTGTTGCGTTGTAGGCGTTCGTGGTCTACTCTGGGTGTTATAAAATCCTCCTGCTTGAGTAGTGCCCAGGACGAACCAGCACAGGTGTGACCACGTGCCCCTGGGGCCGAGGCTGGCTGGACGCCCAGCCCAGCAGGCCCGGTGCCACGGAGTGGCTAGTCAGAGCCAGCTTGTCTCGCACCCGTACCCAACATGTGGCCGGCGCATTAGCAGGTGGGTCTCTCAACCCTTCTCAGGGGTAGTTAATGCCACTGTGCTGGTGAGAGAATCCAGGCCCAGAGAGGTGAGGCAGCTTGTCCAAGGGCACACAGATGGACAGTGGTGGCATCTGTTTCCCAGGAAGTACCAGGCTGGGCATACTTCATAAAGAACAGAGGCTTATTCAGCTCCCAGGGCACCTGGCAGGTGACATCACAATGGCAGGTGACACAGGTGGGAGTGGAAGCCAGAGCAGGGGGCGGGGCCAGTAACCGCCTCCCACTGGAGCCACCCACCACCCCTTGCAGCCGCCCTGAGGACCAGGCTCCCACAGGTAACTGCAGCAGACGCAGAGACTGATCTGAACACAGGCCTGTGGGTCCCAAGTCTGCCCGGCCTGCCTGGGGGGAGAAGGTTGCTTTATCACAAAGACAGCCTGGGCGTGGCTTTCCCTGCATGCTTGCTTCTAGGACATAGACGTTTCCTTCCAAACACTCCTGGCAGGTGGCACACCAGGAGCTTGTGACCCCCGCCGATCCCCGCTGGTCACAGCCGCCCTGTGAGCTGGGTCTCCCTGGGCTGGGCTGGGCTGGGCAGCGCAGGGCAGGGCAGGGTGGGTCCCACTCCTAACAGCCTCAGCCACCCAGGTCACCTTTGGACTCGGGTGGCTCCCATCTCAGCCCCGAGGACTTTGAAGCAACAGGCAGCTGGGTTTATGTTTAGGGGAAAAGGGAGCCGGCGGAGGAGTAGACAGTAACAGCTTCAGGTTAACGTGTGTGTTCTGTGGGTTCACAGCCTCTGTGCACAGGGGGTTGGAAGGAACTCTAAATTGGGGGGGGGGGGCAGAAAGAACGCTCGGTCCCGACAAATTCATGTGGCCCCACAGCAGCAACCCTCATTATGGCGTGTGTTGCGGCCTTCTGGGCCCCGGGGGAGGATTTCCCTGCAGTAGCCCACTCCACCTGCAAGAGAACCTGTGTGGGGGCCAGCGTAGAGACACAGCGGGGAGCCGCTGCCCCGGCCACCGCGGCCATCTGGGGAGTGAACCAGTGGACGGAAGATCTTTCAAATAGATAAAATGAATCTTTTAAAACAAAAGGAAAATAACCTTATATAGGTACTATATTAAAAAAAAAAGATTTACTATTTATTTATTTGAAAGGCAGAGTGACAGAGAGAGGGAGAGATGAAGAGAGAGAGAGCTTGCATCTGCTGGGTCAAGCCCCAAATAGCCACAATGGCTGGAGCTGGGCCCAGCCAAAGCTAGAAGCCTGATACTCTATCTGGGTCTCCCATGTGGGTAGCAGGAGCCAAGTCCTTGGCCCATCATCTGCTGCCTTCCCAGGTGCACCTGCAGGGAGCTAGATTGGAAGCAGAGCAGCTGGGACTCAAACTGGCACTCTGATATGGGACGCCAGTGCTGCCGGCGGCAGCTTAACCTGCTGCCCACGGGAAGAAGGCACTATTACTTAGTCCCATTTCTTTTTCTTTTTTAAATATTTATTTATTTATTTCATAGTCAGAGTTACACAGAGAAGAAGAGGCAGAGAGAAAGAGAGAGAGAGAGAGAGAGAGAGATCTTCCATCCGCTGGTTCACTCCCCAGTTGGCTGCAACGGCCGGAGCTGGGCTGATCCAAAGCCAGGAGCCAGGAGCTTCTTCCGGGTCTTCCACGTGGGTGCAGGGGCCCAAGCACTTGGGCCATCTTCCACTGCTTTCCCAGGCCATAGCAGAGAGCTGGATTGGAAGTGGAGCAGCTGGGACTTGAACCAGCGCCCATATGGGATGCTGGCACTGCAGGCGGTGGCTTCACCTGCTACGCTACAGTGCCAGCCCCACTTCACAGGTGGGGAGACCCAGGCCTCGAGAGGCGAGGCACTCTGACTTGAGTCCGCCCTTACCATGGTCAAGATAAACTGATGACATAGTTAAAATCACGCTTTTCCCCCAGAGTGAGGACCATGGGGAGAAACCGAGGACCAGAAGTAAGAGCTGGTCGTCGGCAGCTTTGCCACACCCGCCCAGTCAGGAGAAACGGGCACAGGGCTGTGAGTGAAGCAGGGTGTGGTACAGCCGGACTGTACAGTGGTAGCCAGTGCTGCTCCGGGGACTGTCACTTAGCGTCTGTTTTGGTAGGTACCGCTCTTCTCTGCCCCATCTCACCGGCGAAGAAACCGAGGCCCAGAGCTGTGAGATCATTTTGCCCAGGGTTACCTAGATGGCCAGCAGCCACACCAGACTCTGAGCCCAGGCCTTCCGGCTTCAGAGCCCAGCCTCTTAGAGGAGCTACGAGCGGCTTGCCCAACGCGAGGGCTGCTCCGCACGGTGCCGGGGGCTTCCGCCCAGGCCTCGCTGGCTGCGGCCACTTCCGTTCCACCACGGCACGTGTCTGGGCTCCTAGGTGCCGTCTCTTACTTCGCCTTCTACCTGTGCATGCCCAGGGGCCCCCCCAGGGTCAAATCCAGACCCAAGGCCCCTGAGACTGGGGTGATTTCCCAGCATCCTCTGGGCCCGTGACTCTGATCCGCTCAACCAAGGCCTTGGGCCGTCTTCTACAGCTCTCCCAGGCCACAGCAGAGAGCTGCTATGGTTTCCTCATCCATCCTCGGGGCAGGGGCCAAGGTCCTCGGGCAGATGGGGCGTGTTCTTCCCCCGGCATCGGTATGAGCTCAGGTCTCCTCCGTGGCCCGCAAGGATGCTGAGCTCGGGTTTCTCCGTGGCCTGCGAGGGTGCTGAGCTTGGTTTTCTCCGTGGCCCGCGAGGGCACTGAACCCAGGTCTCCTCTGTGATCCGCAAGGGCATTGAGCTCGGGTCTCCTCCGTGGCCTGTGAGGGTGCTGAGCTTGGTTTTCTCCGTGGCCTGTGAGGGTGCTGAGCCTGGGTCTTCTCTGTGGCCCCCGAGGGTGTTGAGCTCAGGTTTCTCCGTGGCCTGTGAGGGCGTTGAGCCCGGGTCTCCTCCGTGGCCTGTGAGGGTGCCGAGCCCGGGTCTTTTCCATGATCCACAAGGGTGCTGAGCCCGGGTCTCCTCCGTGGCCCGCAAGGATGCTGAGCTCGGGTTTCTCCGTGGCCCGCGAGGGCGCTGAGCCTGGGGTCTCCTCCATGGCCCGCGAGGGCGCTGAGCCCGGGTCTTTTCCATGATCCACAAGGGTGCTGAGCCCGGGTCTCCTCCGTGGCCCGCAAGGATGCTGAGCTCGGGTTTCTCCGTGGCCTGCGAGGGTGCTGAGCTTGTTTTTTTCCGTGGCCCGAGAGGGCGCTGAACCCAGGTCTCCTCTGTGATCCGCAAGGGCATTGAGCTCGGGTTTCTCCGTGGCCTGTGAGGGCGCTGAGCCCGGGGTCTCCTCTGTGGCCCGTGAGGGCACTGAGCCCGGGTTTTCTCTGTGGCCCACGAGGGTGCTGAGCTCGGGTCTCCTCCGTGGCCTGTGAGGGTGCTGAGCCCGGGTTTCTCCGTGGGTCTTTCTCCGACTGGGTCTTAGGAAGCAGCGTTTGCCTCCTGGGTGCCCGTGGCTGGAGCTGCCAGCGCTCCTGGGCCTCTTGGTGACAGAGGACACGGCGGTCCAGGTGTCCGGCCCCTCCTCGAAAGCCCGCAGATCTGTGTACTCTGGCGAGCAGGGAGCTGGGCACCGCCAGCGCCCACAATGGTAGGGGTTCTGCCACCTCTGCTTTCTCTCCAGAGTCCTTACCGAGTGCTTGCCGTGGGCCGGGTGCTGTGTTGGACCACCCTACCAGCCCTGGTACCGAGCAGCACCGGGCACCAGTGCCTCGCGTAGGCCGAGATGGGCTTGTACGCGGGTCACTTTCAGCCCCTGGTCCTCGCCTCCGAGGCTTTCTTCCCTCCACGCTCAGCTCCCGCAGCCCTGGGCCCTGAGGCTGTCCGGCTTCCAGAGAGCTCAGCTCTGGACCCCTCTCCCAACTTCCGCCACCTCCTCTCCCGAATGAGGGGTCTGACTTCCTCCTCCTCCGGTTTCGGTTTCGGCAGTAGCCTCTCTCTCTGATCCACTCCTTAGGGGTTGGGGCTGTGTCTGTCTGCCTCACAGTTAGGGGCTTTATTATTATGTAAACTTGGATTTGAAAGGCAGAGAGAGAGAGAGAGAGCGAGAGCGAGAGAGAGCACGGGCGCGCTCACCTGCTGGTTCACTCCCAGAGCTAAGACTGTATTTCAGGTCTCCCACACGGTGGCAGGGACTCAGTCCCTGGAGCCATCACCCTGCCTCCTGTGTGCCCGGTGGGGGAGCTGCAGTCAGAGCCAAGGGCAGGAACAGCGCCCAGGCACTCCCATGTGGGGCAGGCACCTTAGCTGCTGGGCTTCCAACGCTCCCAGTTACGCCTTTTAAATGACCTGCAAACCCGGCCCCTGTAGGCCTGGAGTTCACCGGAAGACAGGAATAGAATATCACATAGATGTGTAATTGTGGGGTGGCTGAAAAAGCTGATGTCTGTGTCTTTTCCCCACCTCCAGTTGACTGGACACACGTACACACGTGCACACACACACGCACACGTGCACATACACACGTACACACGTGCACACACGTGCACGCACGCACACGTGCAGCCAGCAGCTCCCCCATTTCACAGCACGTCTTCCCTTCTCTTGCCGTGGTGTCTTAGAGCTGGGTCACCCAGGCCCAGGGCTGTGCACTCGCGTGGGTGGACGCACGAGTGTCCCACTGAGGACCAGAATCCAGACCCCGTGCAGAACGCCTCTGCTTGTGGTTTCTGCGTTACCAGATGCGGTGCGACAGGTCTCTTCGGGTACTTGTGTAGGTTTCTCTGGAAGATTCTGAGAAATCCAGCTGCTAGGTCATGAGGTCTCTTTTCTCTTTCCCTTTTGTCCTCTGCACCTCTGTACTGCCGGGATCACATGTTACGTTTGTGATTTAAAAAAAAAAAAAAAACTAAAAAATAGAAAGAGGTAGGTAGACTGAGCCGCTGGCTCTCGGGAAGCAGAGGTGCCTAATTTTGTCACATGGGCGTTACGTAACCTGCTAACCGTTATGTAAGGAAGCCTGAGAGACGCCAAGCGGAGTCTCCAGCCGGGGGTGAGGGGTGAGGAGGGTGACCCCTCGGACATCCGGGGTCTCAGCGGCCAGGGTCTCCTACGGGAAAGCCCTTCTGCAGAAGCTCGCGTGCGGAACCAGGGCCGGGAGGGAGAGGCCTCAGCTGCCCGGGGCGGGTGTGGTCCTGGTGGGCAGTATCCTCAGCTGGAGCCCCGGTGACCACCGGCACTCGGCAGCTGCTTAAACGTGAGTGGACGGAGTGCTGAGGCCCAGCGTGGCGCCCAGGCCGCGGGGCTGCCCACGTCCGGGCGTGCCAGGCCACGGACTCCGCGGGCCTCCACCCCGGTAAAGCCCGGGGCACCGAGGCTGGGAGAGGACCCTGCCAGGAGCCCGTGGGCAGCAGGTCCTCCACAGACGCCCAGGGAGCTCACGGGAACACGGACGAGTAGGGACTTGGGTCTCCGGGTGGCAGGTTACAGGAGAGCCAACAACAGCGAGCCCTCGGGGAGCCCCTGGTGCGGAGAGCGCAGAGACCCGGGGCCCGGTGCAGCACCAAGCAGGGGCGTGGTCCTCCCCTGTGGGGAAGCTGAGGGCAGAGGCCCTTTCCTGTGACTTGGCCAGACTGCACAACAAGATGTGTGTAGGTCCTAGCTCTGTGCCACCGCTGCTCCGCGTGGTTCCGAGGCATTCACGGTTGTCAGAGAATCCCGCGGGACGCGGTCTCGCCGCAGGTGCTGCTAGGACTCCATTCACAGGTGGGAGAGCTGCGGCTCCGCCAGGCTGAGCGCCTGCTCCAGGTCACGTAGCTAGTGAGTAGTGCCGGCCTCCAGCTTCCCGCCGTCTCCCTGAGCCTCCCGCCCGCGGCAGCTCGCCGAGCCCCTCGACACCGGGCAGGCCCCGCGCGCGGAAGCCGACGCTGACCCAGCCGCAGCCCCGCGCCTCTCCCCCTCCCCGCTCGGGGCCGGTTTCCATGACAACCCAGCCAGCCGCCATCCCGCCGCGGGCTGGCGTGCGTCACTTCCGGCTCGTGCGCTTCCGGGTCGCGGCTCCGGCCCGTTAGGCCCCAGAGCGGAGCCCCGCGGCTTCTGTGTGCGCTCTTCTGCCTCCCGCGCCCTCCGCCGCCGCCCTCTCGTAGTCTCCGCCGGCTGAGGGCTTAGCCCTCGTCCCAGGCCCAGCGCGCAGCCGCAGTCCCGTCTGCCTTTGGGCCCGCC
Source organism: Lepus europaeus (assembly GCF_033115175.1). NCBI lineage: Eukaryota > Metazoa > Chordata > Mammalia > Lagomorpha > Leporidae > Lepus > Lepus europaeus. Next base: position 114,959,777 of record NC_084836.1, on the reverse strand, counting down.
CCCCAGGTGCCGTCACTTCCGGGACAAAAGTGCTTCCGGGTCGCCGCTGGCCCCCGGGTACTGTGTTGGTCCCCTGCAGCCGGCCGGAGCGGCGAGAGCCCCGTCGGGCCGGGCTCCGGCGGCGGCCGCAGCTTCCGCTGGTTTGTCCCTGCGGGGGTGTCCCCGGCGGCAGAGCTGAGGTGAGTGGGGGGCGGCCGCGGGCGGAGGGGGCGCCGGCTCGGCGGCCCCAGGACGGGGTTCCCTCGCGGCCCCGGGGCGGGGGCAGGCCCGCCGCTTCGGCGCCCCCGGCACCCTCAGCCGGTGCAAGGACCGCGTTTCCCCGGAGGCCGCCTCTGAGGCCGGCGAGGGCGCTCGGGCCGGCCTCGGCCGCTTGCCAGGCAGGAGGGCCCCCCGACGGTGCCGCGGGGGGCGGGGGTCTCCAGCCCAGGCCCCCGGCGGCGGGCTCGCGCTGTGACCTTGGACGAGTCACTTGGGTTTGGTGGGAGTGCGCCTGCTCGCCGGGGCGTCGCGGGGCCGCACGGGCTGGTCTGCAGGTGCAGCGCGGCCGCGGGCGTGCGGCGGGCCCCGCGGTGCGCCCACGGAGCCGCGGCAGGGGCCCGGGCTTGGGCCTGGGGTGCTGCCCCCAGCCTGCGGGGCCCGCGGTGGCGGTGGGAGTCCCCGGCGGGGGGGGGGCGGCTGCCTTCCGAGCCCCTGAGCTCCTGGCAGAGGCGGCTGCCGCCCGCCGCTGTCGCATGTCTGCAAGGCCTCCGTGTGGATTTCTCGGGAATCTGCTGCGTGCGGGGGGTGGGCCCCCTCTGGCGCTTCCCAGGCGCTGGAAGGAGCGCACTGGAGAGGGGTGGGAGTGGAGGGGCTTGGCCGGATGCCTCTGCTCGCGTCCCGCGTAGACCCGTGCGCTGGGGCAGCGCTGGGACCGAAATAGCGTCCGCCTGTGCGGGCGGGGGCAGCGTTTTTGCTCGGATGGGCCAGCGAGGGGCAGCCAGGCCGAGGCCCGGCCACCGGAGTCAGTGCACTCGGGGGGTTGGAAACAGCTCCAGCTTCCCCGAGAGGTGTTCAGAGCGCACCCACGGACAGAGCCGCCGGTGCGCTGTCGCGGCCTGGCCCGGGCCTGCCGTTCTCGGGGGCCCGGGCTGTGGGTGCAGGAGGCGCCGCGCAGGGCCAGGGGCTCTGGATGCTGATGGTGCACTCCCCCTCCCCCCCCAGGCTGGCACGGCTTGGCGTTCCGATCTCCGGTTGCTTGGAGAAGTGAACAGCTCTGTCGCTGGGCTCTGTCTCCTGTCACCACACTGTTTTGCAGAGAGCCTGTTCTTTGTGGCCGTTCTTGCAGAGTGCGAGGGATAAATCGCTGGCCCTGTGCTCAGGAAAGTGGCCGGCGACGCGCAGCCACAAGGCAGCCTGTGTGCCCTGAGCAGGCAGGCGGCGGGGGTGATGTAACCGCCTCCCCGCTGCCCAGCGCCTGGCCGGCTCTTCCCTCGGCCCGGAGCTTACGTCACAGAGACCTGTGGCTCTCCCAGCCCCACGCTGTGTGGGAAGATGGGGATTTTGCTACTACAGGAATGTTTAGACCTCAGCGCTGCCTGTCCTGACGCAGGGCGAGCTGGGAGCCGGCCAGCAGCAGCAGCCTCACGGCTTTGGAGAGTTAAAAAAACTTTTTTTTTTTTTTTTTAAATTTCCATTTTATTTGAAAGGCATAGAGACATAGAGAGAGATCCAGCTTCCACCCGCGGGTCACTGCCCAAATGCTCGCAGCAGCCAGGAGCCCAGCACCCAGTCCGGTCTCCCGCGTGGTGTCAAGGACCCAGGTGTAGGAGCCTTCTGTGTACACGCGAGCGGGAGGCGGGATCGCAAGTGGAGCCGCTGGGACTTGAACCCGGCACCCAGAAATGGGATGTGGGCGCCCAAGCAGCCGCTTAACCCCTGCCCCGAGAGTCAGCCCGAGAGTCGCTCGGGTCTCAGCCCTGTAGGACCGGGAGGTGGCCTTTCTGAGCCTGGGGGCGCTGGTGCCTTTGGTTTTCACAGAGCAGGACCCTCTGGGAAAGGGCAGCATGGGGACAGTCAGTGAGGGGGCTGAGGGGCGGGGCCTGCTACCCACCCCGCCCTCGGCTCCCTGGTAGGATAGTGAGGATTGAAGGGGGCGGGAAGCGCCCTGTGCAGCACTCAGTAGGGCCGCAGCCGTTGTGCGCGTCCTCTCTGCTGTCCTGCATCAGCTCGTAGCGTTCGCTCGCCTCCACCCCCACCGCCCAAGACCGGCCCAGGGTTCTCAGCAGGTTTTCAGGACTCAGAGCCCAGCTGCGCCGTGGCTTCCCGTTCCTTCCCTATTTGCCAGTGACAAATGGGTGTGGACGGTGCTGCGATTGTGGAGCCTCGGCCGCTGAGCTGAATGGCTGAGCCGGGGGGGGGGGGGTGGCTGAGCTGGGGGGGTGATGACTGAGATCCGGGGGGGGGATAGCTGAGCTGGGGGGGGGTTGGCTGAGCGGGGGGGGATGGCTGAGCGGGGGGGGATGGCTGAGCCCGGGGGGATGGCTGAGCTGGGGGGGGATGGCTGAGCCCGGGGTGGGGATGGCTGAGCCCGGGAGGGGGATGGCTGAGCTGGGGGGGATGGCTGAGCCCGGGGTGGGGATGGCTGAGCCCGGGAGGGGGATGGCTGAGTTCCGGGGGGGATGGCTGAGCTCCGGGGGTGGATGGCTGAGCTGGGGGGGGATGGCTGAGCTGGGGGGGGATGGCTGAGCTGGGGGGGATGGCTGAGCTGGGGGGGATGGCTGAGCCCGGGGGGGGGATGGCTGAGCCCGGGGGCGGGGATGGCTGAGCTGGGGGGATGGCTGAGCCCGGGGGTGGATGGCTGAGCCCGGGGGTGGATGGCTGAGTTCCGGGGGGGTGGCTGAGCTCGGGGTGGGGATGGCTGAGCTGGAGTGGCTGACTGGGAACCGGCCTCTGAGCCAGGGCTGACTTCCTTGGAGCCCCCTGGTGCGGCCACACCGCACACGGTCCCTGGATCGGAGGCAAGACGGGTGCTCCTCTTAACTCCCTCAAAAATGGTGGATGCGTCTGGCCGTGTAGCACGGACCCAGCAGCACCTCTTGGGTTGCAGCGTATTTGAAGTTTTTTCGGGAACGCAGTGTTGTGCTGCTAGCCGGGAAGCTCTTCCGGCCAGCGTTGAGGGCAGGCTCTGTCTCCCTCACTGCCGTCCTCCCTGCCCAGCATCACGTCCTGCCGCTGGTCCAGCCCGTGGTCTGGCTGCGTAAACATGGGGTGGTGAGAGGCGCGGGGTGTCGAGGCAGAAGGCTGCGCTCGACGTCTTGGGTGCACCGTCTGCGACCAGTGGGCCGCGGCAGCTTAGCCATCTCCGCAGCTCAGTATCCTTTTTTTCTTTTTTAAGATTTATTTATTTATTTGAAAGAGTTAGGGGGGAGAGAGAGAGAGAGAGATTGCAAACGAGCACGCGCGCACCAGCCAGCCATCTTTCATCCACTGGTTCACTCCCCAGTGGCCACAGTGTCTGGGGCTGGGCCAGGCTGAAGCCAGGAGCTTCTTCTGGGTCTCCCACGAGGGTGCAGGGGCCTAAGCACTTGGGCCGTCTTCTACTGCTCTCCAGGCACATTAGCAGGGAGCTGGATTGGAAGCAGAGCAGCCAGGACACGAACCAGTGCCCGTATCGGGATGCCGGCACTGCAGACGGCCACTTAACCTGTTGTGCCACAGTACTGGGTGGTATGAAGTGAGAAACTGTTGGGTCGGTGTTACATGTGTTCGTATCCTTTGTCACTCATTTCCCTATTTTATTAAACACCTACTGTGTGCCAGGGTCTGTGTTAAGGTGTCATGGTGAACAGTTCAGACGTTGATGTTGCCTTACTGGGAAATGGGGCAGACCAAGAGAGGAAGCTGGCAATGAACAAGGAACGGAAGTGTCAGTACGACAGTGAGGGGTAGGAAGGTGGATGTGACTTGAGATGGGGTGGCCTCCGAGCCGAGGCCTGAATGGTGAGATTGAGCCAGCTGTGGAGGGAAGAATCTGAGAGAGCACACGCGTCATGTGCAAAGGTCCTGCGGTGAATGAGGACCAGACGAAGAGGGGAAGGCGGCTGAGAGCGGCGGTGCGGGGCTGCCGTGTTGGGCCTCTGTTCTGTCGGGGGAGATGTATCCCCAGTGGCCGTGCTGTGCCTCCCCTGCTCAGGCGCTGGTGCAGGAGGTGCCTCCCGGGGCCGCCTCCCCCAGCCTAGGTCTTCCTGAGCTGAGGACAGTCGCGCCTGATGTCCTGACCTCGCGATGGAGGCCAGCTTGTCGGCCTATAGGACTTCCTGGCCCGAGTGCGGATCTGCTGCCTCCGGGCCCCATCACCTCCTGCCGCCAGCCCGTGTTTGTGGAGCGGGGGCTCTGCCCCGGGCGCTGTGCGCACACTGTCTTGCTGAGCACGGTGGTCGCAGCCGGACCTCGGAGCCCCTGGCAGGAGAGGAGGACAGGAGAGGTGATGAGGCACGTCCACCCTGGGCGGAACTCGGCCTCCCCGGGCATGGCGCCTTCGGACCATGGGAGCCGCTGTTGAGTGGAGAGCTCTCCCTGCTGCCCGTGCGAAATCCTCTGCCAGCTCTGGGCCGAGGGTGCTGCTGTCAGACGAGAAACCCACACGGAGGGAGGCAGGTTACCACTTCCCGGTAGGTAACCCGGAGAGGCAAACCCGGGCAGCCTGGCCGCGGCCTGCAGCCTTCTCTCCTCCTGGCCCTCCCTGGCCCTGGTGATGGCCCTCAGCACATTGTAGCGACGGCGGTGTTGTGGGCTTTGTACAGGTCCTGCTCACAAGGGGTAAAGCAATGACACGACCCCCCTCAACACCCTGGGCCTCCCCCACGATCCCCGCTCCAGACACCCTGGGCCTCCCGCATGGTCTCCTCACTCCTAACACCCTGGGCCTCCCGCAGTCAGGGTCTGCGACAGTTCTTAGGAGAAAAGGAAGTGAGGCCACGGGGGCAGATAAAGGCGGGCGCGGGAGACAGCAGCCAGGGCGGCCTCTCAACCGTGAGCGGGATCAAGGCCCCTCCCCTCGCCCCTCACGCCTCAGTGGCTTCGCACGGCTCCTTGACCGAGCCGCAGGATTCCCACGTCGCTGTGAGGCCTTGGGAGCAGGGCCCTGCCTCTCCTGCAGCCTCACTGCTGTGTGTCCAGGCTCCTGCCTGCCGCACGAAAGCAGGGTGTGCCGGGTCCGCACTGCCCGCGTTCCGATCTTAGCTCGCTGCCTCTTCAAAGTTCTGTTTTTAAAAAAATATATTTATTTATTTTCCCTTTATTTAAAAGGCAGAGATGGGACTGGTGCTGTGGTACAGCAGGTTATTTCACCATCTGTGATGCCGGCGCCAGTTGGAGTCCTGGCTGCTCCACTTCCAATCCAGCTCCCTGCTAATGCACCTGGGAAAGCAGTGGAAGATGGCCCAAGTGCTTGGGCCCCTGCACCCACGTGGGAGACCTGGAGGAAGCTCCTGGCTCTTAGCTTCGTCCTGGCACAGCTTGGCTGTTGGCGGCCATTTGGGGAGTGGACCAGCAGATGGGAGATCTTTCTAGCTCCCTCTCTATAACGAAAAAGAGGCAGAGAGAAATCTTCCATCCACTGATTCACTCCCCAGATGCTCCCAAGAGCCGAGGCTGGGCCAGGCTGAAGCTAGGAGTCTGGAACTGTATTCTGGTCACCCATGTGGGTGGCAGGGCCCACAAATTTTAGGCGCCACTTGCTGTCTGCCAGGTTGTGAATTAACAGGAAGCTGGATTGGAAGCAGAAGAACTGGGACTTGAAGCAGGCACTCAGATACAGGATGCAGGCATCCTAAGCCCTGGCTTACCCTGCATCAAATGACCACCCATTTTTCTTTTTTCTTTTTTTAAATATTCATTTGTTCGAAAGTCAGTTACACACACCTAGTGAGAGAGAGATTGATTCACTCCCCGGATGGCCACAATGGCCGGAGCTGCACCGATCATCCAAAGCCAGGAGCCAGGAGCTTCTTCCGGGTCTCCCACGCGGGTGCAGGGGCCCAAGGACTTGGGCCATCTTCTACTGCTTTCCCAGGCCACAGCAGAGAGCTGGATCAGAAGTGGAGCAGCCGGGATTTGAACCGGCGCCCATATGGGATGCCAGCGCTGCAGGTGGTGGCTTTACCTGCTACACCACAGCGCTGGCCAAACCACCCACTCTTAAAAGAGTTCTGTGACATTGGACAAGTTTCATTTTGCTCTTTGTTGTTGTTTAATCATTTAATTACAGAAAATTCACTGCTGCACAAAACAGAGAAGTACCACAGTGACACGTACAGATGCAGTGAGTGACGGTCCCTCAGGCAGTGTGTGGTGCTGTGGTGAGGATGCCGCCGGGGTGCCGCCTCCGTCCTGGAGCGCCTGGGTCTGAGTCCCGGCGCGGCTCCAGTTCCAGCTCCCTGCTAACGTGGGCCCTGGGAAGCAGCAGGGGATCCTGGCCATCCCTGTGGGAGACCCAGACGGAGTTCCAGGCTGCTGGCCTTGACCTGGCCCAGCTCCGGCCATTGCTAGCATTTGGAGAGTGAACCAGTGGACGGGAGATCTGTCTTTGTCTCTGTCTCTCTGCCTTTCAAATAAATTAAGAACGGATTCACTGTTTTCTAAAAATATTTCCCTTCAAGTACACTGCATGGTGCCCACGCACCTGCCCCCACACTCAGCATGGAGACCTAAACTAAGGCAGACCAGTGCAGCCGGAAAGCTCCGCCAGCCACAGGCCTGGTCTGCTGTACGTGTCCAGTGGTAGAAAGTCTGGTGTCTTCCAGGCCCAGCAAGGCAGAGTTACAGTGGACCAGCACAGGGGAACTGGAGGGGACTGACCGCACGCCATTAGGCTGGTCATTCACGAGCATCGCCACAGTTCCCCTGGAAGGAACACGCACACGCTCACGCACACACGCTCGGGCTCTCCAGTTGTCTCTGTAACCAGAGCTCTCCTTGGAGAGGCCTTGGCCACTAGCCCATTATCTGCTTTGGGCAAAACTTGATCTATCTTCCATCCACTGGTTTACTCCCCAGCTGGCCAGAACAACCGGGGTTGGGCCACGCTGAAGCCGGGAGCCGGGAGCTTCATCCAGGTTTCCTGCGTGGGTGGCAGGGGCCCAAACACGCGGGCCAGCTTCGGTTGCTTTTCCCAGGTCATTAGCAGGGAGCTGAATCAGAAGTGGAGCAGCCAGGACACAAACTGGTACCCATTTGGGATGTTTGCATCGCAGGGGGTAGCTTTACCTGCTGTGCCACAACATTGGCCCCTCATGGATTTTTTCTTCTTCTAAGATTATCTATTTAGAAGAGTTCCACAGAGAGCAAGAGACAGAAGTCTTCCAGCCACTGGTTCACTCCCCAAGTGGCTGCAACAGCTGGGGCTGGGCCAGGCCGAAGCCAGGAGTCAGGAGCTTCTTCCTGGTCTCCCATGTGGATACAGGGGCCCAAGCATTCGGGTCTTTGTCTGCTGCTTTCCCAGGCCATAGCAGAGAGCTGGATTGGAAGAGGAGCAGCTGGGTCTTGAACCAGCGCCCACAGGGGAATGCCAAAGTTGCAGGTGGTGGCTTTCCCTGCTACTGCACAACACTAGCTCCCACCTCATGGATCTTTTTTTTTTTTTTTTTTTTTTGGACAGGTAGAGTTAGGGAGAAAGGTCTTTCTTCCATTGGTTCACCCCCAAAATGGCCGCTACAGCCGGCACTGCGCCGATCCAAAGCCAGGAGCCAGGTGCTTCTCCCCATGCGGGTACAGGGCCCAAGCACTTGGGTCATCCTCCACTGCACTCCCGGGCCACAGCAGACAGCTGGACTGGAAGTGGAGCAACCAGGAAGAACCCAGGGCCCATATGGGATGGCGGCGCCGCAGGCGGAGGATTAACCAAGTGAGCCACGGCGCCGGCCCCCACCTCGTGGATCTTTAAGTGGTAGAGTGTAGGACTCTTTCTTCCTCCTAGCCTGTAAGGTTCCCCTGGGCACATGGGGTCTTTGGCACTTTGTCAGTGAGAGAGGCGCTTCTCTGGAATGCAGGCTGCAGCCCTGAGCACGCTGGCTGGGCCCTCCCTCCCTGTGATCCCCGTGCCAAGGAGACCCTCATCTCAGAGCTGAGGCTGGACTCTAGAGCTGCCTCTGTGCGCCAGCCATGCGGCATCCGGAGAGTCCGGAGGCAGCGCGGTGGGGCTGGGAGCAGGACACCGGCAGGAGGGAGCGCGTGACGGGATCGCGGGGCGGAGGACTGGCGTGGGACTGCTTGGTTGGTTTGCTTGAAGGCAGGGACAGAGAGAACAAGCGCACAAGAGCCGCCATCTGCTGCTTCGCTTCCCCAGTGCCTGTGGTGGCTGGGCGCTGGGACTAGGAGCCCAGGCCAGGTTGCCGTGAGGGTGGCAGGAACCCAAGTACTGCTGCCTCCTGGTGCACACGAGCAGGAAGCGGAATCAGGACTCGGACCCCGCCCTCGGACATGGACAAGGGCTATCCCAGCTGGTGCCTTAGGCCGGACCGAATGCTTGCCTCCAGGCTCCTCCCCCAAAGATTGATTTATGTGAAAAGCAGAGTGCCAGAGAGGAAGAGACAGACGGATCCTCCGTTCACTCCTTCGATCCCCAACTGCCCCCAGCAGCCAAGATGGCTGGGCTGGAGCCTGGAGCCAGAGGCTCGCCCAGCTGTCTCACAGGGGTGGCAGGAACCCAAGTTCTTGGACCATGTCCACTGCCTCTCAGGCACATTCCTGGGAAGCTGGATTGGAATTACAGGAGCTGGGACTTGAACCAGCTTCCGGCCCTCGTGCGGCTGAGCCCGCGGTGCCGTAACGCCTGCCCCTCCCACTCTGGACCAGGCTTCCCAGTGTGCCTGGGTGTCAGCTCTCACACTGCTGCAGAGGGGTGGTGGCTGTGCTGAGGGACTTGGGTTTAAAGACAAAGTGGGTTAACGCTTGAGACGCTGACAGCGGTGGCCAAGGCCTCCCTCCTGTGCCTCTGCTCTGCCACTCCCCCCCCTCTGGGCAGGCCTTCGTCTTCGGGCGTGGTCGGCACCGCCAGGGGCTTTCCTGCCCGCCCTGTTCTCCCCACCAAAGCAGCGTAGGAGCCCCGTCACACTCACCTGGAGCTTTTCCTGCAGGGATGTCAATTTTTCCTTTGTGAGCTCAAGGAAGCCAAGGGCCTCTCCTCGTTCACACCGCAGCCGTGGGTGTGCTGAGGGGCCCGGGCTGGTGGTGGCAGTGTGGCCTGGGCCAGGCATGCTTGCCAGGGTGGGAGCCGGGGGCGCTGTCCGAGGTGTGACCTGGCTCTCGTTCCTCCCTCTGCAGCACTCTGCCGGCGGGCAGCATGTCGGTGCATTTAGCCACGCCCCTGCCTCTCACCCGGAAGCCATGGAGGAGATAAGGTAGCCCCTCGATGGGATGGGGAAGCCCAGTTCAATGGATGCAAAGTACAAGGATGACTTATTTCGCAAGTATGTGCAGTTCCACGAGGGCAGGGCGGACGCCGCCCCCAGCCAGCGGCCTGGCGGTGACGGGCACCTGCGGGCGGCAGCCTGCACCCTGCTCAGCCTGCACAAGGTGGATCCCTTCCATCGATTCCGGCTGATCCAATTCTACGAGGCAGTGGAGAGCTCCCTGCGCTCGCTCAGCTCCAGCCTGCGGGCTCTGCACTGCGCCTTCAGCGTGCTGGAGACGGTGGCTATCAACCTGTTCCTCTACCCGTGGAAGAAGGAGTTCAGAAGCATCAAGGTGAGGGTCTTCCTCCTTCCCGTTCATCCCGGGAGGGGCCTGCCCGCGATCGCCTCTTTCCCCCGGCTCTCACGCCCTCCTGGGGCCCCTGGGGACTTTAGGGTAATCACTTCGTGAGCCCAGAGGCCAGCAAGGCAGGCGGCAACGAGGTCTTGCAGGGCCCTGTAGCCCGAGCAGGAGGCCCAGGTTTGGAGTGGGCTGGGGCGAAGGTAGCGCCAGGATGCTGTTTACTCTGCGGAAGGACCCCCGGCTGCCGCACGGGAAACAGATCAGAGAGGGGCACAGGTCGGGCGAGGAGGCGCTGTCAGGAGGCTCTCGCCCATGTGCGAGCAAGCTGGGGTGGCTGGAGCTGAGTGGTCACGGTGGGCAGAGCCGTGGGGAGGGGCTTCTGAAGCCTTCTGTGCTGGGGGGCCCAGGAGAGGCGGCGCCGGCCCTCGGCCTCACGTGACCAGCCTTCGTAGGCGCGCCCGGGAGGGACGGCAGGTTCTCGGGTTGACCCAGTGAGCTGCTGTAATCCCCACCCCCCTTCTTCATGGCGGCTGCCCAGACCCCATCTCCGGATGGAGCAGACCCTTTGCCCCGCCCATGGAGAAAGCAAGTGACTGTCCCCTGGGCTTAGAAAGCCGTTGGCGGGCAGGTCCCCCCAGGCGCCGGGCTCCCAGTGGGCGGCAGCCCTGGGTCTGCTGTGAGGAGCCGCCGAGGCCCCGGCCCTCTCCCCTCCTCCCCTCTCCCACCTCCTCCCGCACCTGCCATAGCCTGGGACGCCCTTTGCTTTGACACGGCCTCTGCTGTGGGTCTGGGAGAAAACCCACCTCTCGCACGCCCTTTCTCCCCCAGACCTACACGGGCCCTTTCGTGTACTATGTCAAGTCCACGTTGCTGGAGGAGGACATCCGAGCCATCCTGAGCTGCATGGGCTACGTGCCCGAGCTGGGGACCGCCTACAGGCTCAGGGAGCTCGTGGAGACCCTCCAGGTGAAGATGGTCTCCTTTGAGCTCTTTCTGGCCAAGGTCGAGTGCGAGCAGATGCTGGAAATCCACTCCCAGGTGAAGGACAAGGGCTACTCCGAGCTGGACGTGGTGAGCGAGCGCAGGAGCAGCGCTGAGGACGCGCGGGGCTGCTCGGAGGCCCTGCGGCGGCGGGCCGAGGGCAGGGATCACCTGACGGCCTCCATGGCCCGGGTGGCGCTCCAGAAGTCGGCCAGCGAGCGCGCGGCCAAGGACTACTACAAGCCGCGGGTGACCAAGCCCTCCAGGTCGGTGGACGCCTACGACAGCTACTGGGAGAGCAGGAAGCCGCCCCTGAGGGCCTCGTTGAGCCTGCGCAAGGAGCCCGTGGCCGCAGACTCGGGCGACGACCTCAAGGACGAGATCATCCGGCCGTCCCCCTCACTCCTGACCATGTCCAGCTCGCCCCACGGCAGCCCGGACGACCTGCCACCCACGTCCCCCAGCAACGGACTGGGCCTGCTGCGGGGCACCTACTTCTCTGCCCAGGAGGACGTGGACCTGTACACGGACTCGGAGCCCAGGGCCGCGTACCGGAGGCAGGATGCCCTGCGGCCAGACGTGTGGCTGGTCAGAAACGACGCCCACCCCGCCTACCACAAGCGCACGCCGCCCGCCAAGGAGTCGGCTCTCTCCAAGTGCCAGAACTGTGGCCTCTCCTGCAGCTCGACCCTGTGCCAGCGCTGTGACAGTCTGCTCGCCTGTCCTTCGGCCTCCAAGCCCAGCCCCTTCCCCGGCAAGGCTCCCGCCCACGACAGCCTGGCCCAAGGGGCCTCTCTGCGGGAGAAGTGCTCAGGCCAGGCCCAGGGCCTCGAGCGGCTGCCACACGTGCACACCAAGCCCAAGCCCCCCAGCACAGCCACCGCCCGCTGTGGCTTCTGCAACCGGCCCGGCGCCACCAACACCTGCACGCAGTGCTCCAAGGTCTCCTGCGACGCCTGCCTCAGCGCCTACCACTACGACCCCTGCTGCCGGAAGGGGGAGCTGCACAGGTTCCTGCCCCACAGCCAGCTGAGCTACAGGTGCAGCCCGTTCTCCCAGCTCGTGTACAGATAGACTCGCCTGGCGCCTCCCGCTCCAAGGGCTACCCCGCTGGCCTTGCCGGCCGCACGGTCGGGGAGGACTGCGCACCGACTGCAGGAGCAGGGCCTGCACCTGACCACGCAGCCGGCGGGACCCGCGTGGGAGTACCGTCACGGCTCAGCTCCTTCCACTGATGGCTGCGCTGTCGTCTGACAAGACAGAGGGTGGCACTTCGTTCAGATTCATTTTTGCTAATCTCTCCACTCCCCGTTCAGTTGTGTTTTTTCTCCTTTAAAGAGAATTTCTATCTCTGGGACTCTCACCTTGCCTGCCCTCCTGCCCCTCCCGCTGCAGAGCCAACTCGGACTGGGAAGGGCCCTCCGGGTCACCTCAGCGCCCCCGAGTGGTGAGCCAGAGGCCTGCTGGCTTGTGAAATGAGCCCTCCTGCCACACTGGGCCTCCCCCCACCGGCTCAGCCCTTGGCCGCCCCTTCCCAAGCACAAGGACCCCCAGCCTCCCTCCCGCGCCCCCCCAGGTGTCAAAGGTGAACCGAGTCCAGTGTTAGCTGAGCGTCTTGCTGCCGCCCCAGCTTGGTCAGCCCGGTGTTAGCGAGCGCGGCTGCGACGCCCGAGCGTGGCCTTCGCACGGTGGGACACGCCCTTTCTGTTGTTTGCACACGCCCCTCTCACTGTACTGTAAATAGAGATTTTTGAGATTTATTTTTAAATAAATATTCAACTTGCTGTGTGTTTCAAAGTGGGTAAGAAATTAATTATGTAGCTATTTATAAAAATGCCCTGGGTTCCTGCGTCTTCCGTGTTGTGTCCTCCGCCCCCGCCGGGGCGCGTGGAGCGGCGGCGGCGGCGGGTTCCCAAGCTGGTGGAGCGCCCACGTCTTCCCTCGATCTCTACACACCTACCTCCAGTGTGCACTCGGCCAGGGCCGCCCGGGCCCGGTCTGCCTGCAGGCCCTGGCCCTGCGGAGTCGCCGGGCGTGCACTGCAGACTTCCTCCGCGACTCCGCCACCTCCACCCCAGTCCTCCGCACGCCACCAGTCTCCAGGGACTCGTCTGGGACAGCACTAGCGAGCTTTTTGCACTACAAGTGGGCGAGAGTGGGCACGCGCCCAGCAGATGGCCCCTGGGCACTCAGCTGAGCCTCCGAGCTTCCAAACCCAAGGGCCCCTCCAGCGCCTGCCAGCCGCGGGCCCCTGGCTCTCCCTGGTGGGGGCCAGAGAGGAGGGGCCGGGACTCTGAACATGAACTGCTTCCCTGTGAACTGGTGACACTGTAGCCATACGTGTCTGTGATGCAGCCAGCGCGCAGGGGGTCTCCGGGTGCGGATTTTTCCAGAAGGAGGCGTTCCGCTCTGGAGTTGCGATCCGGCCGAGTCCTGAGGCCACTGTGAACTTGCTGATGTTCTTCCAACTCAGCTGAGTGGTTTTAAGCTTTTCCAAACCTTCTGTGGCTCTTTTTTATAAACCTGGCCGACGGCCGACCTGCAGAGAAGTCGTGTGTACGTAAAGCCGAATTTCACCACCGTTGTGACTGCCGGGAGCAGCCGTCCGGGCGCTGCAGAGCCGGCCTTGCCTGCCCACTCCCGGGAACGCCGGCCTCCCAGTGCCGCCCTTCCAGCATTCGTCACCACGTCAGCCGCCATGCCACGTAACACGACGGACAGAGCGCCAGCCACGGGCCGTCCCGGCAGAGCCTGTGTTCCTCGGCCGCCTGGGCAGTGGGCCGCGCGTCTTCCTCCGTGACAGGCGGTTCAGTGTGCGCGAATGTTTTGCCTTTGATTTCTGCCAGGAGTTGAAGTGTTGAGAGATGATTACAGAAACCACAATAAAGCGTCTTCCATTGTGAGTGCAGTGTCGGCCTCCTGTCTCCATTCCTGCTGCTTTGAAGTCCGTCGCTGGGGTTTTCTCTTTGTTCTTTTCCTCAGGTCATAGTTAGTTCTTTTTTTTTTTTTTTTCCAAGATTTATTTGAAAGGCAGAGTTAGAGAGAGGTCGAGAGAGAGGTCTTCCATCTGCTGGTTCACTCCCCAGATGGCCACAATGCCCAGAGCTGGGCCAATCTGAAGCCAGGAGCCAGGAGCTTCTTCCAGGTCTCCCACGCGGGTGCAGGGGCCCAAGGACCTGGGCCATCTTCCACTGCTGTCCTAGGCCACAGCAGGGAGCTGGATCGGAAGTGCAGCAGCCGGGACAAACCAGTGCCCATGTGGGATGCCGGCACTGCAGGCGGCAGCTTTCCCCGCTACGCCACGGCGCCGGCCCCACATTCCGTTCTAATGCTGGGACTCAGATCGGCAGCTCTGAGACTGACGGGGTGCGCTCGGGTGCTTGGCCGGGAGCTGGACGCGCTGTGTTCCCCGAGTGCTGTCAGGATCCCCGTCTCCCAGATGGCCAGACGGGCACACGGAGCTCAGCGGTGCAGCCCAAGGGTGGCGTGGTCGAGTCCAGGGGGAGTGACGTGGGGCGGGGAGGTCGAGGCACAGAACCACATTTCGGGTTGTTTCTGCGGTGTTGTCTTGAGCACAGACGGAGTCAGGCTCAGCCCGGGCTGGGGGTTCAGGCCATTCCAGTCTTCACTTACAGCACTGATAGTTTTAAGATCTGTGAACTCGAAAGGTCCGGCAGGGAGGGAGGGAGGGAGAGGTCAGTCATCCGTCTGCTGTTCACTCTCCAAACTGCAGCGTTGGTCGGGGCTCGGCCAGACGGGAGCCAGGAACCTGGACCTCGAGCCGTCCCCCACCTGGGCAGCAGACGCTGTAGGTGGTCTGTTGCATCCCTCTCCCACAGTTTATCCATCTGGTGCACACACACACACACACACGTTCTCCTGCCTCCAGTGTGGTACCGGCCCAGGTACCCTTGCCGGCGTCCCCTGGCGCACGCAAGGCGTTCCCTGGGGCAGGGTGGGCAGAGCACGCCTGCCGATGTCCAGAGCACGGACGCCGCTGGGCTTTGCGATTGCAGAGGCGGCTTCCTGGGGAGCACGCGGGTCCCTCAGCAGCGAGAGCGCCCGTCTGCCCGCCCCACTGACAGTGCAGGTCTCTGGACACAGATTTGGCTTTCCTCTCATTTCCCGGCAGGAGATACTGTGTTGATTTTCCCCAAGATTTCAAAATGTAAAAATCATCATTGTCCCTGAGGGGCACCACAGAGGCAGGAGCAGGCAGGTGTAGGACTGGCCCAGGCCTGGCAGAGGAGGGACACGGGGCAGGGCTGCCGCGGCCCGCTGCCAGGGCCGTTCCACCGTGCTCCGAGCGCCCTCCCCAGGCACCAGGCTGCTCCAGGGCACGCATCGCTCTAGTCTTGGTGCCGTGGCTCCGTGGGTGGAGCAGCCGTTTGCGACGCTGGCACCCATACGGCAGTCCTGTTCTGAGTCCCAGCTGCCCTGCTCCCGTCCACGTCCCCGCTGACGTGCCTGGGAAGGTGGTGGAAGGTGGCCGGGTTTTGGGCCCCTGGTCCCTAAGTGGGAGACCTGCATGGAGTTGTGGGCTCCTGGCTTTGGTCTGGTGTAGCTGTTGCAGATGTTTGGGGATTAAACCAGTGGATGGAAGATCTTTCTCTCTCACTCTATTGCTCTGCGTTTTAAACAATTACATCATTTTTAAAAAGAAAAGAAAATCCATACAAACAGCAAGTGGTGTTTTTTAAATTTTTTTTTTTTTTATGCCTACGGATGCTGGCGTTGGGCCAGGAGCTTCGTCCAGGCCTCCGGTGGGGGTGGTCGGTTTCCACTGCCTTCCCAGGCACATCAGCAGGGAGCTGGGAAGTGGAGCAGCCGGGACTCACAGGTGCCCTGATGGGACGCCGGCATCGCAGGCAGCGGCTGTACCTGCTGCGCCACAGCGCCAGCCCCAGCAGCAAGGCTGTAAAAGTTACCTAGAACCCTGCCCCTCGGAGCCAAAGCCAAAACTTGGCATCTGGCCTTGCAGATCTTGTCCTACATATACACATACCACTGATTTCACTTAAAAAAAAAAATTTATTTGAAAGAGAAGGAGCGACAGAACTCTTCCACCTGCTGCTTCACTCCCCAAATTCCGCAATGGCTGGGGCTCGGTCAGGTCGAGGCCAGGAGCCGGGGGCTTCATCGGAGTCTCCCACACAGAAGCAGGGGCCCAAGTGCTGGGGCCGCCCTCTGCTGCCTTCCCACGCGCATTAGTAGGGAGCGGAGTTGGAAGTGGAGCAGTCGGGATTTGAACCAGCACCCACAGGGATGCCGGCACTGCAGGCGGGGGCTTAGCCTGCTGCCCACAGCGCCGGCCCCACTCATTTAAGCTGTGGAGGCTGGTGCTGTGGAGGCTGTCTCTCACCGCGTGGAGCTGCAGTTGCGGCATAAGACCCAGCCCGCAGAGCAGAGCCAGGACGTGTCCCGTCTCACGTGCCGAGGGCCCCCGGAAGGCCAGTGCCTGTGTCGCGGGTTCACTGGCCCAGGCCTTGTCTCGCTGTCCTGCTGCCCTCTGCACGCTGGCCACTTCTTCCTCCTGGGCTCAGAGTGGCTGCAGGGGTCCAGGCATTACTCCCTCAGGTAAGGGAGCACAGGCCTGAGCGGCCAGAGGCGGACGGGCCACAGGGACGAAGGTCTGCGTGCTGGAGATGGGTGGGGTGGCCACGGGGGCGGGGCTGTGTGTTTTATAAAGCAGGCGCTAACGTGTGTCATTCTGGGGGTGAAATGTTGATGTCTCTAAGCTGATGAGAGGCTTCCGGAAACAGCCTGGTACCACCCTGTCCTTCAATCTTCCGGCGGCCTCCACGCCCGCCCCATGGCCAGGGGCGCCTGCGTCGGCACTGATGGCGCCAAGATGGCTGCCCGGAGCCGAGTTCCCGCCTCCATCTCCCACGCGTGCGGTGGCCGCGGGCCTCCGGCTGGCAGATGGCAGCGTCCGTCTGTCTCTGCCACGCAATAAGCAAACTACACTTTGCGTCCAGGAGCAACGATCTGTCTCCCTCTGCATCAGGGTGTCAGCCGGCAGCTGCCTGGCGGTCCCGGGGGCCCGGCCCCAATTCCAGTGCCTCCGGGTTTGCCAGGCACCCCCGGACACCGGGGCCTCCTGGCCCGCGCTGTGGAGATGACGGCACCGGCTGTGACGCCTGCCCTTCCTGCCTGCCATCTGCACCAGGCAGAGGTCGAGCTGCCCCTCCCCTGCAGGCGGGGTGGGGATCTGGGGGCCTCAACTTTGTAGCGGCCTTTGCCTCCTTCCCCCAGCTTCCTGGCCTCTGAGGACACTTCCCACGCTCGCGCCCCTCCTCCCTGGAGCTTCTCCTAGGAGCCGAGATGCGCTTGGCAAACGCCCAGGTCCCTGCCGGGAATCCGGTGCCCCCGCCCTCGCCACCAGGGCATCTGGGGCGATCCCGCTGTCCGTGGCTGCCGTCCCCGTCACCCGGGGGCCGAGCACTGCGGCCACGCGGCAGTCACCGCTCGCCATCCCCCCGCGGTCTTATCATGGGAGAGAAATCCACGCCCAGACGCAGGCTCTGTTCCGAGTGGGCGTCCCCAGCTGGTTCCACACCTGTGGCCGTGGGCACTGGGCCAGCCCAGGCCAGGTGTCGTCTTTACCCCCTCCTCTGCCGGCGACAGGGGCGGGAGTGAGTCCCAGGGCTGAAGGAGGAGGGCAGGTCCCCTGCCTGGTTGGCCTGCGTGTCACACACACTTGGTGCTGCTGGTGCTGTCAGTGCAGGAGGCCCTGGCGCCTGCACACACGCCCCCCACCCCCGGCTCCGCCTGCGGGTGGGGGTGAACGGGACCAGCTCCCTGTGTCACCATGGCCACAGCCCTGCAGGGCTCAGCCAGAACAGAACCAGTGGGAGACAGGCTCCTAGCACCCACTGGGAAAAGCCATGGCCCTGCTGGGGCTCAGCCCAGCCCCTCGGCCTCACCTGCTCCTCACTGTGAACCAAAGGCAGGAACCAGACCCAGGCCTGCTTGACCCAGAGCCCACGCCCCTGACCACTGTGCTTCCCAGCTACTGGACACTGGGCTGGGGCGGGGCCTGGAGTGCACAGCCCACACCACCCAAAGCCCTGTGAACAGAACGCAGGAGCCGGCTCCCGTCCAGCGGCTTCCACCTTTATTTCTAAACGAGGATCCAGTGGCGTGACTGACGGCCCAGTCGTGAGTCCTTTAAATCTGGCGAGGTAGCGTCCACCTCTGGGCCCTGCCCAACCCAGAGCCCCATCAGGAAGAGCAGCAAGTACAGCTCGGGCCGTGCGGCCCCACAAGCGCCCCTCAAGCTCGCTGGGGCCTTAACAGCAAGCCCACCCCCCTTAACAGTCCTTAAGCCAAAAGCCAGGCCCTTAAACACGCGGTTTTACACAGAAAACAAGTGCACGATTCCAATCAACACATCAAGCTTCGCAGGAGGCGCACACGGTCCACAGCGCAGCGGCGCCTCTGCCGCCACCCCGCCGAGCTGGCACGTGACTCCTTTTGGCCTGGGGCTTGCAGATCCTGCCAGGAGACAGCTCGCGCAGAGCAGGGAGAAGCCCAGCTCCCGGGGACGCAGGCCCCGCGGCGCCCTCCCCTGCTGGACCAAGTTCTGAAACACCTGGCTGCTCTGGGAATGCTTCCCACTGGGGAACCAGGGGCTGCTCTTAAAGCCCTCCTGGGCGGCACAGGACTGCCGGGAGTCTCCCCCCCCACACACTGCAGCTGCCACAGCTCGTCTCGGCCAGAGCCCCCCAGGCCCCTGCCGCGGCAGCCCCGGGTGCCCGCCACAGGTGCTCCCAGAGGGGCCGCCCTGGCCCACCTAGCAGCAGCGCCCAGGCTCTCCCCTGCGGAGCGATCAGCGGCGTTGCCCCAGCTTGAGGTCAGAGCACCAGAGACAGGGCCGAGCCACTGAGCCAGGCCCCTCCCTGCCCTGTACCCCACCCCCCAGGCTGCTCCGGCCACGGAAGGTACGCGAGTGAGTCTAGAGGGGTCTTAGTCGCAGGCCTGGGTGGCACATCCCGGTGCAGGGCTAAAGAGCCGGCACCCCCAAGGCACTGACGCCACAGCCTTCACCTGGCTCAAAGCCCCCTGCTGTGCTGCGTGCTCCTGGCCGTGGCCTAGACCTAAGGGGCGGGGGGGGGGGGGGTCCTCACTGGCCGTCTTCCTGCCTCCTCGCACTCACTGCTCCCCCACGTGGGAGGGCGGGGTGTGCTCGAAAGTCGACAGCAGCGAGCTGTGCTTCCCAGGCAGACATCTTAAATCAACTCCTCCAGAAGCAGCTGTTGGGAGCATCCCACCAGAAGGCGCCTCCACGGCCTTTTGCTGGTTAAAGGCCAGCGAGATGGCTGAGGGCCAACCCCCAGGGGCTAAGCCCACACTCGGCCAGCAGGGGGCGGAGCTGGCTCACGGGAGATCCCCGCGGCCTTGGCACCTCCCAGGCAGGGTCCCCGAGCCCCGCTGCCACCCTCAGCTACGAGCAGTGACAAGGGGCGGCCTGAACTGAGATCACTTTTCATTGCTCAATCTGTGGATTGAAGGCTTGAAAAAGGAGAGAAATCCTGGCAAGCCGCCGGGTTTGCAGAGCAGCTCCCACCCGCCATCGGCCCTCGGCTCAGGAGCTCCAAGCTGGGCTGAGCACGCCCTGGGGTCCCCGTGGCCCCGAGACCCGTGGCAGAGGCCAGCATCCTCCAGGCAAAGGCTTGCGGGGTGGGGAGAGCAGCACAGGGGCACTGTGGAGCGCTGCCAAGTGCAAGTTCACTTCTCATGCGAGGAAGCAGATCACGCGCGGCCTGCCTGGTCTTATCCCGGCAAGGCAGGCTGAGGGCTGGGGCCTGAGGCCCCGGAGTCCTGACGTGACTCCTCCCTACCACCAGAGCCACGCCCCTGAGGCAGGGGGCCGGAGATGCACCTGCCACCACACCTGCTCCACCCAGGGACCCTACGGAGAACCCAAGATGTGCACCGGATGGATGAGACCACCTGCGGGAGCCAGAGCCACACGTGGAAGCTGCCAGGGCCCACGGAGGGCAAAGCGGGGCGGCGTGGGGAAGGGCGGAGGGGCAGGGGAGCGGACGGCCCCCGCATGTAACCAGACACGGCTGGACACGGCTGGCAGCTCCCAGCCCGCGATGGCCATGGAGGCTGCCGGGGTGCGTGTGCTACGCTTCAGACCCCAGGATTCCAGCCTGGGGACAAACAGAACCAGGATGGTGGGGAACCGGCGGTGAGTGGCACCAGCGGGCGGAAGGCACCCCAGGCCCTGGCTGCAGGCTCAGCCTGTGACCTCGCTTTTCTCTCGAGGGCACGGTGGCCCCGCAGAACAGGCCGCCCCCACCCGGCTTCCACGGGCGGGGCGGGCACTCGAGGAACACTCCCTCCCTGTTCAGGGCAGGAGCGGCCGCCCAGGGAGCACACGGAGGTGGCCCAGGGTTCCGGGCCCAGCCAAAGGCCCTGGCTCCTTGAAGATGCAAGGCAAATGGCAGCTGACCCTGGCCCCGGGGCGACGCCCACTCCAGAGGGGCAGGGGCCTGCGGCCTGGGGCGAGGCCGAGGTGGGGGCCGGGGAGGGGCGCTGACCCAAACACGCACTCCCTTGCTCCCACACCGGTCCCAGGCCCGGCGCTCAGTGGGCTGCCTCTTCTCACGGGCAGGTGCCTGCTCCCCTGGCTGCTGTGGCGATGCACGCGTGGCCACTTGGCCTGGCTCAGTGGGGAGAGGACACACGTTTCCCAAGAGGCCAGTTGGCTCCAAAGGCCTGGAAAGTTCCAAGTTCAGAGGGCTCCACAGCCTCAACTTCTCCCGCTGCCTCCTATCCCTGAGAGGGTGCCGACGCACGCGCCTCTGAGGGCCGTGCCGGGCGTCTGCGGGCAGCGACTACCCAGGCTGGCCCTGGCCTTGCCACAGCCTCGGCGCCGTCACAGCAGCTCCTGCTCGTCGTCCTCGGAGCCCGAAGGGCCCTGGCGCACCTCCTCGTACCACTTGTTGGTCAGGGTCTTCATCTGGATGCGCCCGTGGTGCAGGTCCTGGGGCGGGAGACACGGCCAGGCCTTCCTTAGCGGGCAGGGTCGCGGCAGATGGAGCTGCTCTGCACCTCGGGTGGGGGGAGGGGCGGGGGGTGGCCACAGGTGCTCCAGACTGAAAGCCACCAAGTGGAGGCGGCACTGAGGGGGCTTGAAGGTAAAACCGTGGCCTCCGCTCCCAGCTCTGCCTGGCACTGCTGCCTGTGTGGCCTTGGCCTCCCCTGGGAGGTGCGGACGCTGGAGACCTGCCCACGGACGTCACAGAAGGCCTCCGTGTGCTGCCTGGCGCCACGGTTGTGACCACCCAGGGACCCTGGCCTGCAGCCACAGCCGGGCAGCGGTGCACTTGGGCAAGCTGCCGAGGCCCGGCCTGGCTGCAGCTCCCGGCTCAGACTCCGCAGCTAACTGGCGTCCTGAGCTGATCATCCGGGGACACCAACGTGCGGGAGCGCATCTAGCATCAACCAGCTGCACAGGCGGCACTGGAGGTCAAAGAGCAGGCGCTGAGCTCCGTGGCACGCCTCCCCCCCCCCGCCCCGCCCGCAGCCTGGGGGCCCATGTGGGCCGCCTCCCACCCCAGGGGAAGAAGGCAAGGGCCCCGCTGACCTCCTGTGTCAGCCTGCGGGTGAAGAAGGGGTTCAGGTACTTGGCGTCCAGCCACATGAAGCCCTTGAGGTCCTGCCGCCTCACGTAGTGGGCTTCGTACTCCTCCTCAGTGAGCTCCGACAAGTGCTCCGACTCGATGGTGTTGCCCTGGCACGGGGGAGGCAGCCAGGATGCTGTCAGCTGGCACCGAAGCGCCCGCACCACCCAGGCCTACCCAGCAGCAGCGTTCCCACCCCTAACTGCACAGGGCAGGCGACCAGGGCCCCGAGGGGCTCCCGGGAGCCCACAGGGAGGCAGGAAGGTCCCCAGAGCAAGTGGACGCCTGGGGCCCCGCCTCGTGACACCAACTCAGGCCTGGGGGGCACCGGGGCTGATCCAAGCTCTTCCTGGGACCCTGGTGTGCAGCCAGGACAGGAACCGCTGTTCCAGGCACTTTCCCCACCACAGATCCACAAGGGCGCCTCCTTGTGTCACTCTGTGTGGCAGTTCCAGTCGCCGCGGTCCCACTGTGGGCAGGGAAGGGTGGGGACAACCACCGGAGCCTGCTGCAGTTTCTGACCCAGTTGGCCTAGGGTGACACCCAAGAATGTGCAGAGCTGGCAAGTCCCGGGGACACTGCTGCCCTGGGTCCTCCCGCGAGAGCCCTGCAGCAGGGGCTGGGGGCGGAGAGGGCGCACCCTGAGTCCATGCGACCTCAGCGTCTGAGAGTCTTCCCTCAGCTGGTTCACTCCCCAAATGGCCACAATGGCTGGAGCTACGCTGATCCGAAGCCAGGAGCCAGGAGCTTCTTCCAGGTCTCCCTCATGGTCGCAGGGGCCTAAGGACTTGGGCTACCCTTCACTGCTTTCCCAGGCCACAGCAGAGCTGGATGGGAAGTGGAGCAGCTGGGACTCAAACCTGCGCTCATATGGGATGCCGGCACCACAGGCAATGGCTTTACCTGCCACGCCACAGCACTGGCCCCCTGCTCCACTTCTGATCCGGTTCCCCGCTAACACGCCTGGGGAAGCAGTGAAGATGGCCGATGTGGTCGGGGGACCTGGGTGGAGTTCCTGGCTCCTGGCTTCAGCCTGGCCCACCTCTGGCTGTTGTGGACACTTGGGGAGTGAACTCCGAGGATGGAAGACCTCTCTCCCTCTCCCTCTCCTCTGTTCCTCTGTCCCTCTCTCCCTCTCCCTCTCTTCTGTTCCTCTGTCCCTCTCTCCCTCTCCCTCTCCCTCTCTTCTGTTCCTCTGTCCCTCTCTCCCTCTCCCTCTCCCTCTCTTCTGTTCCTCTGTCCCTCTCTCCCTCTCCCTCTCCCTCTCTTCTGTTCCTCTGTCCCTCTCTCCCTCTCCCTCTCTTCTGTTCCTCTGTCCCTCTCTCCCTCTCCCTCTCTTCTGTTCCTCTGTCCCTCTCTCCCTCTCCCTCTCTCCCTCCCTCTCCCCCTCTTTCCCTCCCTCTCTCCCTCCCTCTCTCCCGCCGCAGCCCCATCACTCCGCCCTCCCCCTCGCCGAGGCCCGGCACTCACCATCTTCTCCGTCTTGCTGAGGTTCACGTCCTTCTTGCTGCGGCGCCGCGCCCGGGCGTCCTCGATGTCCACCAGGCGGATGAGGGGCATGGTGCTGCCGCCCAGCAGCAGGATGGTGAAGAGCACAATGATGATGGTGGTGGTGCCCACGAGCTGCCGCTTCTCCATGGGCTCCAGGTCCAGGTGCAGGCTCAGGGCGTAGGGGATGGCCCCCCGCAGGCCTGGGCAGGGACAGGGATGGACAGAAGGCAGAGGCCAGGTCGCCTGGGGAGCTTGGCCTGGCCCACGCGTTCTCTACCAGACCACTGAGCGCGCTCACTCCAGGGAGCCCCGGGGAGGGCGGCAGGGTGCAGAGGAGGGGGCCCAGGCCCCTGGTCTCTCCACTCCCCCTTTGCAGGCTGGCTGGGCAGGTCGGGTCGGGTAGCCTAGGCAGGCAATACTGCCCAGTGCCCGTGGGGGGGGGGTCTGTGGGCCGCTGGCCGCCCCAGGCAACCCCGCAGGTGCTGCGACTCCCCACGGCAGACCGCAACTCTGCATGAAGACAGCACAGAACCTAGGACCGAGCCCAAGAGTACAGGGCATAGCCGGGGCTGCCGGGGCACAGGACACATGGGGAGATGGCAAATCCCCAGTCAGAACTGCCCCAGCCAGCGCTGTGGCACAGCGGGTTAACGCCCTGGCCTGCAGTGCTGGCATCCCATATGGGCATCAGTCCCATTTCCCATCCAGCTCTCTGCTATGGCCTGGGAAAGCAGTGGAAGATGGCCCAAGTGCTTAGGCCCCTGCACCCATGTGGGAGACCCGAAAGAGGCTCCTGGCTCCTGGCTTTGGATTGGCCTGCCTCTGGCTATTGTGGCCATTTGGGGAGTGAACTAGCAGCTGGAGGATCTCTTTCTGTCTCTCCCTTTCTCTGTTTGTGGCTCTGCCTTGCAAATAAATAAATAAAATCTTAAAAAAAAAAAAAAAGAAAAAAGAGGGACATCTGAGATAGTGACAGGTGCTGCTGGTGAGAGGACACGGAGCGGCCTCACCCCGGCCCTGCCCTGCCCCGGCCCCGCGGGCACGCTCTGAACAGGGAGGCCTGCAGAGCTGGTGGGCAGGGCGGGCGCCGCGGCACAGCAGGCTAAGCTGCTGCTTGGGAAGCACGCATTCCGATGTGAGCACCGATTTGAATCCCGGCTGCTCCACTTCCCATCCAGCTCCCTACCAACGCGCCTGGGAAAGTGGCGGAGGATGGCCCAATGCTTGGACCCTTGCACCCATGTGGGAGGCCTGGATGGAGTTCCTGGCTCCTGGCTTTGGCCTGGCCCAGCCCTGGCCACTGGGGATGTTTGGGGAGTGAATCAGTGGACAGAAGATCTGTCTCTCTGCTTTTCTAAATAAATAAATAAATAAATAAACCAAAACAAAACACCTCTGTGTTGCTCAAACATAAACGTAAAGATGCAGAAGGATTTATGAAATCATCCCATCGTGGGAAAAGCAGAGAAACGGGATAAAACAGCGGCTACCATAATGCGAGTCAAACCACCAGAGCCTCATGCCAGAAGGGACCCGAGGACTCACTGGCACGTGGACAAAAACTGTCCCAACCTGCACCTGTCTGACTTGGCGCCCACGACTCCAGCCCAGAAAACCCACGGCTCCCCCGGGCTGCTCGCACCGACCTCTCCAGGAAAGCGAGGCGGGGAGGCAAACCCTGGCTCCGCTGCGGGATCACACGATCCCCAACAAGGCCTCTGCTCTCTCTGGACCCAGGCTCCCTTATCTGTGGAGCGACCATGGAGAGGGCACCCGCTGAGCGGCAGCGCCCATGGTTCGGGCCCTCCCTGTGCACGGGGGTCCTTCCTCCAGGTCTCGGCCCCCCGCCGGGCGGTCAGGAGTCGGCTTACCACTGAACCACATGATGAACATCATCTTCGGGGTGATCTTGTGATCGCGGAAGAAATTCAGGAGGTAGGAGAGGGGGAAGATGTTCACGGCTCTGCCGAACAGCACAAGCACCTGTTCACGGCAACAGAGCGTCTCAGACGAAAGCGCCTGGCTCTTCGAGCGGACGCCTGTCAGCTAATGCCGAGCGCGCCACACACCCGCTGCCAGGGCAGGGCGGCCCGCAGCCGTGTGGTGTGCTGCTGGCGACGCCTGCTCCCAGGGTGCACCCTGCATTTCAGTAAGGGAAAGAGAAGGCTAACAAGGTGTCCATGAGGGCGTCCGTGAAGACAGCAGAACAAAGCGAGGGCCGAGGCCGTGCAGAAGTGTCCAGAGATTAACTTAAGGCACCCTGATTCCAGAGGTGCCCCGGGGGACAGGCCTGGGCTGACCCCCCAACAGGCTAGCTGTGCAGGGCCAGGCAAGGTGCTTCCACCGCCCCCATGGCCCACAGGGGGAGAGGCTGCCACGGGCCCTCCCAGGCATGGAAGGGAACACGTGGGAGGTTCCACAGGAGGCCGGACACCGGGCCTAGCTGGTGGCTGCTACGGCTTTTGGCTCCCACCACCTGCAAAGGTATGGCAGTCGTAACTGCAGCAGGATGTAGCTGAAGTTGCGTCCCAGTGGATTCTCAGGCCCGTTTATTAATTTGCTTTCATCTTCTTCATCTTGGTTCTCACCAGGACTTGAAAAGGATGCCATTCACCTGTGTGTTCTTTAGCTTCAAGTTAATTCTTTTTGGCCGGTGCCGTGGTGTAGTGGGTAAAGCCGCCGGTCTGAGTCCCGGCTGCTCCACTTCTGATCCAGCTCCCTCTATTGCACCTGGGAAAGCAGCAGAGGATGGCCCGAGTGCTGGGGTTCCTGCTCGCATGTGGGAGACCCAGAAGAAGCTCTTGGCTCCTGACTTTGGCCTGGCCTGGCCCAGCCCCAGCCATTGCAGCCATCTGAGGAGCGAGCCAGCAGATGGAAGATCTCTCTCTCTCTGTGTAACTCTGCCTTTCAAATAAATAAATAAATCTTTGAAAAACAAAACGTTAATTCTTTAGCGAGTGAGGCTGGAGCGTGCCTTGGGCAGTGTGCTGGGCAGAGCCCAGTCGGCAGGGACTGCTGCCCAGTGCGACATTTCCAGGCCACACAGCGGAGCGCCAGGCTGTCCACCTGTGCTGTGTTGCTAACTTTAGCCCTTACGACGCCCTTACACTGTCTAAGGTCCGTGTCACGGCCCCCATTTTAGACAAGGAAGCTGGGGCATAGACAGTGTGAGAAAGAGGTCCCAGCGGTCAGGGAGGCAATGGCAGATCCAACCAAGTCTTTCAGCCTGGGTCGAAATCAAGGCCCCAGCTGTTGAGCGCGGGGCAGAACCTGGAGGGTGGGGCCGGGACGTGTGACGAGCACGGGTGCCCCCACGCAGGGCCAGCCTGGGCCCAGGAGCTCAGGGGAACTGAGTTTCCCCCCAGGGCGGCCTCTCCCCTTCCTCCCCTTCCTGTTCCAGCGCTGAAATCCCATCTCCCGTTGCCAGACTTGCATTTCAGGTTTGACTGCGGGTGGCCCCTTTCGCCCCGTGAGCACACTAAGGACCACCGTGCTTCTGTGAAAGACCCCCCCCCACCCTGAAGTCCTGGACCCCGAGCCTGGACAGGTAACAGAGACAGGGAGGGCAGCGGCCCAGACCACAGCGGGAGCGACTTCCCCCGGCTCCTCCTCTGGTCTCAGTGTCCCCAGATGCAAACAGCTGGGCACACAGAACCCCTGCAGCTATGCTTGCTAAAGGCAGCTGGCAATAAAAGCTAACTGACGACAAGTCACAAGTCAGGACGCTAGGGAGCAGCCAGGTAGGCCTCCCGCGTGCCTTCAGGGAACAGAGGGTACAAAAGGACAACGCGGAGATCCGCTTAGGGACAAGGATGGGCATTCAGCGGGAGGAGACCGTCAGGAAGAGGGGCTGGGAGCCCTGGCTGAACCGCGCTTCCACGGGAAGCCTGGGGAGGGTGGCGCCTTCCGTGGGACGCGTACTATCCCCACTGCACTCCCCCAAAGCGGGGACTCTGTGGCAATGACTCCATTACAGGCCTCCCTTTGGTCAAGGGACGTGAGGCCAATCACACCGCCCCCGTCACAGCTTCCTCTGGGCTGACCCCGTGGCATGGGCGTAATCTGTTTTTTAAAGATGTTATTTATTTGAGAGGTAGAGTTACAGACAGACAGGAACACAGAGAGATCTTCCATCTGCTAGTTCACTCCCAAACTGGCTGCAACGGCTGGAGCTGAGCTGATCCAAAGCCAGGAGCCAGGAGCTTCTTCCGAGTCTCCCACGTGGGTGCAGGGGCCCAAGTGCTTGGGTCATCTTCCACTGCTTTCCCAGGCCACAGCAGAGAGCTGGACCGGAAGTGGAGCAGCTGGGACTCGCTGGCACTGCAGGCGGCGGCTTTACCCACTATGCCACAGCGCCACCCCCCCAGACATAATCCTAAACCAGGCGCCCGGGGTCAGGCTTTGCAACAGACAGCTCGGAGGAGCTGGCGCTAGGAAATTCAGCACCTTCATGTGGACCACCCAGGAAGGACGGAGAAGAGAAACGGTGCCCAGCTGCACGGCCACTGAGCACGTGGCTCCCTGCCTGGCGTGGCTCCGCTCTTCCACACGGAGTATTTCTGCGTGGTTGTGACCACTCACATAGTCAGTTCTGAAATCTGCCTTTACACGTGAACTTGTACTTCTTAAAAAGACCATCCCACTAGGGATACTGAGTTACCTTCCCCCTTCTCACGTTTGTGACAGGAGTGTCTACGTAGCTGCTGACTCTGGACAGTTGACAGTTACATAGAGGAATCTAGAACGTGTGGTTATTGACCTACAAATAAGTAGTTAAATAAAAAACAAGCAAAATACTCACTATGCACCAGATGACAAAGGAAATTTCAAACTTGTGTGGGAAACTAAAGATGGACAGGCCGAGAAACGCAAACACGCACGTCTCTGAAACAGACCAAAGGGTGGGTTACCCAGCCGCCTGCGCCCTCCCACGTGAAACCGAGCCGCTCAGCGAGCGTTTTCTGGGAAATCCTGCAGCTGACACCCCGGTCAGGCTCGTACTTCCAGTACACCTCCCAATGCAGTGAATCAGCTGGCAAATCCCTTGGCAAACGCGCACGCTCCCGCCGGGGAAGACGATCAACACGGGAATCTGTCCATTGGCTGATCACTGTGATTAGCCAGGATTCCCGCAGACGTCGGCGCCGCCGCGGGAGGAGTGGGAACGCGCCCTTGTCACTTTCCTGCCAAGGACGGCCTGGACGCTGCCGTGAAGTTTAGGGCTTCAAACCAGGAAGAGACGTTTCCGTCTCCTGCCTCCACTGCGCGAGCCAGGAAGAGCTGCGCAGCGCCTGTGTGGTCTAAGAACACCTCACACGGTCCCAGGCTCCGCTTCAACCACCACGTCCCCAGCCCGGCCCAGCAAGTCTGGGGACAAAGGCTGTGTCCGAGCGGCCCAGCCGTGCCAACGGCAGTGCTTCGCCTCCGATCGGGGGTCTCCGCACACAGATCCGCCAGCTGGACAACGTGCTCCCCAGTTTCCACGGTGGAATTTTTTCCTATCTGGTAAATATTTTTGTGATCTTTCCGAATTAGCACATCGGGAACACACTCCATGCTTTATGCTTCTCCCCGGCAGCGTGAATCCTAGGAATTCGGACACGGAGTGGCTAATGTAACCAACCCTCTGGGGCTGGGCGGTTGGTGGCCCGTATTCCTGCCACTACGAGCTCCAGCTAACATCCCCGGATGTTCCTGGGTAACCTGTGACCTACTGAGTAAAGGGTGCACATGCAGACGGCACGGTGCCGGCACACGCCCGCCACCAAGGCGTGACTCCTACACCCACGTGCCAGAGTGGCTATCACCAAACCGCAACTCCGCCAATGAGACGGTTACAGAACAGCACTGGGTGCCAATGCGGGACGTTAGCTACGGTGAGGTCAGGGTCCCAATCCAGAGTCTCGTTTTGAGAGAGAAGGTGTGGAAAAATGACTGGCACGGAAACAGAGCCCTGGCTTCCAGACCTGCTTCTCGGCCATGAGACCGGGCGGGTCACCTGAGCTCTCTTCACTTAAGGTTCTGCATGGCCAGGCCCTGCCTGTGAGCCTGGACCAGTGCGCGACAGCGCATCAAAGTGAGGCAAGCCCCTTGAAACGCAGGGCAGATGCCAGGGCACAGCCACAGGGGGCCCACCTGAAGGGACACTGTCAGTGGCTCCTTCACCCCCACCAGAAACTGGGGGGAGGGGCGGGGGGCGGTCCGAGTGTGGAGGAAGTGAGAGCTCAAAGAGAAGTGGCTTAAAAGCAAAATGTGCCATGGTCTACGCCAGCCCAGGAAGTGATGCCTCCAACACAGACTCCCCCAAGGTCAAGTTCACAAGGATGCTCTGTGAACCAGGAGCTCTGAGGCCACGTCTGGGGACTGCCGGAACTCCACCCCCTTGGAAGTCGCACTGCTCGGTCACTGCTGAGTCTGCGGTTGATGACTTTGTAACCCGATTTTACCCAGGGTTGTAAACGTCTTTTTTTTTTTTTTTTTTTTAAATTTACATGCAACCCTCACCAGTGTGCTTTCCAAGGGATATGTTTTTGGAAATGTTTCCTGAACACGTGACAAATGCACATCTAAAACGCTCGCGCTCAGTTGCGCTCCTCATCTTGGGTCTTAAAATCCCAAGGATCGAATGTCCCACTTCCGGGGTGTTAGGCTTGCTTTACAGAACGGCAAAGCCAGGGAACAGAGCAGCGTTTGGCCCCGAGGGACTCTGCTGCCAGGGAGAATCTCACCAGCGCCAAGGACAGGGCGCAGGCAGGCGACTGCCCTGGGGAGGCCACAGCCAGCGCCGAGGGGCGACTCACCGCACAGGAAGGCCACGGTCCGCAGGGTTTGCTGCATGAGGATCTGGGTGACCGGGGAGAGGTTGTGGTGCGTGTAGTGCGACATCACGATGCCCGAGAACAGGATGGCCATGATGCCTGCGGGGGACGGGCAGAGCGCACACGTGAGCAGACCAAGGAGCACCTGCCACCTGACACCCAGGTCACACGGCCCCGCAGCCCGCAGGAAGGAAGAGCTGAGGCCGCCCGAGGGGCTCAGAAAAACGCCCAGGGCCCTCGCTCTGCTGGCTTGGCTGGCGGGCGGTCCAAGTTACGCCCCTCCCTCAGCCTGTTTTCTCATCTGTACGGTGGAACCAACAGGACCCGCTGGTGCTCCCGTGGGGAGAGGAAGCAGAGAGAAGGTGTGTTCGCGCCCTTCACGGCACAGGGCTGAACAGGCGTGTGCTGGCGCTGGCGCTGTCCCCGGCAGACGCGGGGACAGAGAAACCACTCGGGGGCTGACACGGAGCATTAAGAATCTGGACTGGACTTGGACTGCACCGAGATGCCGATGGCCTGCTGGATGCCTTACCTTCCGATTTTCCCATAATCACGCGTTACTGTTATACTAGAAAAGGATGCTATTTTATTTGTTTTTAAAGCTTATTTTTTTATTTAAAATTTATTTCTTATTTATCAGAAAAGCAGAGATTTTCCATCTGCTGGTTCATTCCACAAACCCCCAAATGGCTGGGGCTGGGCCAGGCTGAAGCCAGGAGCTTCATTTTGGACAAACACTACTACACGGCCTGCTGTATACACACTGCCCTACACGGCCTGCTGTATGCACACTGCCCTACACGGCCTGCTGTATACACACTACTATACACACTGCCTGCTGTATACACACTGCCCTACATGGCCTGCTATATGCACACTGCCCTACACGGCCTGCTGTGTGCACACTGCCCTACATGGCCTGCTGTATGCACACTGCCCTACACAGCCTGCTGTGTGCACACTGCCCTACACGGCCTGCTGTGTGCACACTGCCCTACACGGCCTGCTGTATACACACTACTATACACACGACCTGCTGTATGCACACTGCCCTACACGGCCTGCTGTATGCACACTGCCCTACACGGCCTGCTGTATGCACACTGCCCTACATGGCCTGCTGTATACATACTGCCCTAACACGGCCTATTGTATACACACTGCCCTACATGGCCTGCTGTATACACAGTACCCTACACAGCCTACTGCATGCATACTACCCTACAAGACTACTGTATGCACACTACCCTACGGGAGTGCAGACAAACCCTGCTCTTGGTGTCGTCCAGCACGTGTGCGCTGGCTGGGTGACAGTGGAAACTGGCACACTTCCTCTCCCAGCTTCTGAGGCCACGGCAAACTCCTCTGCCCTTTTGTGTTCCCTACAAAGGAGTCCAGACCAGGAGCCTGGGGCGGCGCAGGTACGTGGGAGGGGCGGGAGGCGCTCACTGGCTCCCGGCGCCATGCAGACAGCCAGGAGCTCGAGCAGGCAAAGCAGCTCCCGACGGCGGGGACCTTCAGCTTGGCTCTGAATTCCTTTGTTCCTCCCTGCCCATTCCTGCAGGCGACCACAGGACAGCTGACCCTTCCCGACCCTGCAACACCAGGCGAGTACGCACGCCATCAAAAATACAAGCGGGGGAGACCACCACTGGGCCTGGACCTCACCCGGTCGGCAGGGACCCGGCTGACAGCACGGCTGGGACTCACTTCCAAAACCACGGAGCTTGCACGTGGTACAGGGAGTTAAGTCGCAGCCTGCAACGCTGGCAGCCCATTAGGGATGCTGGTTAGAGTCGCGGCTGCTCTGCTGCTGATCCAGCTCCCTGCTGAAGTACCTGAGACAGCAGCAGAGGGCGTCTAAGGGCCTGGGCCCCTGTGCACACGTGGGAGACCCAGAATGGAGTTCTTGGCTCCTGGCTTTAGCTTGGCCCAACTCCAGCTCTTGCAGCCATCTGGGGGGTGAAACAGTGGATGGGAGACAGGGTGTTGTTAACTCATCCTGCTGGGAGACAGAACGCCCTGGACCAAAGGCAAGCCGGGGCCTCTCGTGGCCGCCCTCTCGTTCACCTGCCTAGGCTGGCCCCCTTACGGCGCCTATGTTAGGACCCAGGAAGTGGATACTCAGAGTGCCGTGTCTGTAGTTTGAGGTCACACAGCTAATGAGAACAAGAGCCGAGACTCACCCCGGGCTGTCTGGCTCCAGCAGCGCCTCAGACCTGACATTACATGCTTAGCAAGCCCGTGATTCGGGACCCCAGCGGGGAAGTCCTGCGTGGGGCCACTCACCATCGGTCCTTTGTGATGGTCAGGAAAAGGGTAGCCGATAGGCAAGAAAGGGCAAAACCACCGCGCTTCCCACCCGTACGCTCCTGCCAGCAGGCGGCGCCTCTGCACAGACCCTGGATGACACTCTCCCAGGGCAGAGAGCGGTGTGGCTGCTTCCTCCCGAGGCGCTGCCCCTGCTGCCGGCCTGCGTGGCTCTCTCTGTCCCCACAGTGTGGGGGGCACCTAAGGAAATGGGGTCTTGTGGACAGAAAGCCCAGCTGCCCGGAAGGAAAAACAAGAAAGCCCACCCCTGTCTTCCTCACAAATCCCGAATGGGGCCGGCGTACACACGTCCTTGCCAACAGGTGCTCACGGATCATCTCAAGGGTGGGGGACAGCACAGACCGCGGTAGGACAGCGCGGCTGGGGGGGAGACTCGCGGGTGAGGTTTACTGAAGTCAACCCAAGAGGGAGGCTGGTGGAGGACACTGGGTGAAACGGCCGGCGAGCGGGCTCAGGCTTAGAAACAAACCCCACGGGGACAGAGCTTTCTCCAGTGACAACAGCCAGTCCCCTCTGCTTCCTCCTCGGCAAGGCCTGCTCGCAGAGGGCCCTGGGGGACCCCAGACTGAGCTGCGGCGGAGAGTACTCCGTCCGTCTGAGTCACAAAATCCGCCGGGACTTTCGCTGAGCCCAGGAAGATAATCGCTACGCAAACCGCTGTGCTGCCAGAAACAACGAGGGACGCTGGCACAGTGCTGGACAAAAGGGAAACAAACAGGGTGGCCACTCTGCTCCGGCCCCCTGCTGGGCTTCCGGCCTGCAGGCAGATCACAGTGGGCTCGGTGCCAGTGTCCAGGGGCCCACAGCCTGTGTGGCTGCGCCGAGGGGCCCGGCGCTGGGCCAGCAGCCTGGGACCAGTGCTGGCCTGCACACGTGGGGGATAGACACACAAAGCTGGGTGAAGAAACACCCAAGGTGGCTTGGGGCAGGAACAGTCTGGGTCCCCCTCCGCCAGAGTGGGGCATGAAATGTTGGGGCTCAGAGAAATGACACCCCAAGTGTGGTTCTTGGGTGTGCCTGAGAACCAGTGTCCCCCCCACTCTCACCTCCTGAGCCTCTCCCCCGTGGGAGTGGGGAGGCCTCTGATTCTTGTTTGCGCCTTTACACTGGACCGGCCACAGAGGACACAGAGGACACAGCTGTCTCCCACCTGCCCCTGAAGTCTCAGCTCCCGGGGAGGAGACCGAGGCTGCAGCCACACTGAGCCCACGTGTCACAGGTAACGACCGTCCCCAGACAGCAGATCTGGACTGTCAACTCGGAGCTATTTTCTCACGCCTCTAGCACTCTCTCCCCGCTCCCCTTCCCCTGCGAAGAGGCTGTTTAAGCCTCCACCATCTGGACCCCCTAGGAGCCGCACACTGTGCCCGGGGCTCCCACACTGACCTCCCACTCAGTGGTCTGCTGTCAGGTCCCTGCGGGAGCCTCCACACAGCCAGGGGGAAGCGCCCCCTTCACTCCCATGGGGAAGCCGCGGAAAGAGCTCTGGAGTCAGCAGCAAAGCGCCCTTGAATCTGGCTGAGTCTGACTTGTGTGCGAGGGACAAAATCCCAGCAGGCTGGGGAGAACTCGGCGGGGCCCGCGACCCGGGGGAGAACGCGGCCGGGTCCACGACACGACACGGGGGAGAACTCGGCCGGGCCCACGACCCGGGGGAGAACGCGGCCGGGCCCACGACACGGGGGAGAACTCGGCCGGGCCCACGACCGGGGGAGAACTCGGCGGGGCCCACGACACGGGGGAGAACACGGCCGGGCCCACGACCCGGGGGAGAACTCGGCGGGGCCCACGACACGGGGGAGAACTCGGCCGGGTCCACGACACGACACGGGGGAGAACTCGGCCGGGCCCACGACCCGGGGGAGAACTCGGCCGGGCCCACGACCGGGGGAGAACGCGGCCGGGCCCACGACACGGGGGAGAACGCGGCCGGGCCCACGACACGAGGGAGAACGTGGCCGGGTCCACGACACGACATGGGGGAGAACTCGGCCGGGCCCACGACCCGGGGGAGAACTCGGCGGGGCCCACGACCCGGGGGAGAACTCGGCCGGGCCCACGACCGGGGGAGAACGCGGCCGGGTCCACGACACGACACGGGGGAGAACTCGGCCGGGCCCACGACCCGGGGGAGAACTCGGCCGGGCCCACGACCGGGGGAGAACGCGGCCGGGTCCACGACACGACACGGGGGAGAACTCGGCCGGGCCCACGACCCGGGGGAGAACTCGGCCGGGCCCACGACCCGGGGGAGAACGCGGCCGGGCCCACGACACGGGGGAGAACGCGGCCGGGTCCACGACACGACCCGGGGGAGAACTCAGCGGGGCCCGCGACCCGGGGGAGAACGCGGCGGGGCCCGTGACCCGGGGGAGAACGCGGCGGGGCGACCCGGGGAGAACTCGGCGGGGCCCACGACCCGGGGGAGAACGCGGCCGGGTCCACGACACGACACGGGGGAGAACTCGGCCGGGCCCACGATACGGGGGAGAACGCGGCCGGGCCCACGACCGGGGGAGAACGCGGCCGGGCCCACGACCGGGGGAGAACGCGGCCGGGTCCACGACACGACACGGGGGAGAACTCGGCCGGGCCCACGACCCGGGGGAGAACGTGGCGGGGCCCACGACCCGGGGGAGAACGCGGCCGGGTCCACGACACGACACGGGGGAGAACTCGGCCGGGCCCACGACCCGGGGGAGAACGTGGCGGGGCCCACGACCCGGGGGAGAACTCGGCGGGGCCCACGACCCGGGGGAGAACTCGGCGGGGCCCACGACCCGGGGGAGAACTCGGCCGGGCCCACGACCCAGGGGAGAACGCGGCGGGGCCCACGACCCGGGGGAGAACGCGGCGGGGCCCACGACCCGGGGGAGAACGCGGCGGGGCCCACGACCCGGGGGAGAACGCGGCGGGGCCCACGACCCGGGGGAGAACTCGGCGGGGCCCACGACCCGGGGGAGAACTCGGCCGGGCCCACGACCCGGGGGAGAACTCGGCGGGGCCCACGACCCGGGGGAGAACGCGGCCGGGTCCACGACACGACACGGGGGAGAACTCGGCCGGGCCCACGACCCGGGGGAGAACTCGGCAGGGCCCACGACCGGGGGAGAACGCGGCCGGGTCCACGACACGACACGGGGGAGAACTCGGCCGGGCCCACGACCCAGGGGAGAACTCGGCCGGGCCCACGACCGGGGGAGAACGCGGCCGGGCCCACGACACGGGGGAGAACGCGGCCGGGCCCACGACACGAGGGAGAACGTGGCCGGGTCCACGACACGACATGGGGGAGAACTCGGCCGGGCCCACGACCCGGGGGAGAACTCGGCAGGGCCCTGCCTCAGCAAGTGCTGCTCTGGAGCCGCTCTCCCTGCGTCCAAAGGCAAACCTCTAAAGGATTAACCTGATCCCAAGGGACTTCGGTACGCACGGAAAGAGATGGCCAGAACTCACAAAGCAATACAAGATCTCACGCTCAGCAGCAGTGCCTGGCATCCAATCAAAAGTTGGATGCAAAACGCGAAGACCAGGAGTAGAAGAAAAATTAATGGACAGAACGCATGTGGAATTGACGCAGATGGCGGAGCTGGGGGACGAGGTATCCGAAGAGCTGTTACACGGATGCCTCCCGGGCCCAAGGATGTGGAGAAGCGAGACGTGGAGGCTGTAGCAATGACTTGGAGGGCATCTCTGCGCGTGAACACGAGAGCTGAAGTGAGACTAACAGGAGACCCCGCACAGCACAAGAAAAGCTCAGTGAACTTGGAGACACAGCAAGAGACGCTAAGCAAAACAGATCACGCAGCAAACAGCCACGACGTCATGGGTCAGCGGGAGACCATCTTCAGAGCTGGACAACGAACACGAATGCATCAGTGTCCCCATCCCAAATCTGGAAACACCCAAATGTCCTTTGAACGGCCACGCGACCCATCCGCTGTGCCGCATTGGGAAAGTAAGAACTCCCGAGACGTGCGCAAACACGGCATCCGCACTATCAACTTAAGAAGCTGGATGCAGACTTGACCGCCCACTTGTGGGTGGGGACACCGACTAAGCCCAGTCTGGTGGCCCAGGGCTGAGCGGCCAGCCGGGAGCTGGCGCACACTGTCCTCGCCGGGCACCAGCTCTGACGCAGGGCACTGCCAGCCTCCTCCCCAGGTGCAACGCAAGGCACCGGGCCACACGGTCCGCCCCGAATCTCACTGCCCCTGCACTCTGAGCTCCTGTCACCTTTTTAGGATCTCAGGAATGTTACGTCAAATACAGGGGCCGGCGCTGTGGCGTACCGGGGAAAGGAGCTGCCTGCAGTGCCGCATCCCATATGGGTGCCGGTTCAAGTCCCGGCTGCTCCCCTTCTGATCCAGCTCCCTGCTAATGCACCCGGGAAAGCAGTGGAAGATGGCCCAAGTGCTTGGGCCCCTGCACTCTGGCTCATGAACCAGTGGATCAAAGATCTCTCTCTCTCTCTGTAACTCTGCCTTTCAAATAAATAAAATAAATGTTAACCAAAAAAAAGCCGACTGCAGGTCAGGTGTGTCCCACAGACGCCACCTTCATGTCCTTGGGCTGCCGCCACCCCCTGCCTGCCCCTCTGGGTAGCCACAGCATGTGGCTTTGTAACCGTTTTGGAGGGAGCTGTGTTAGAGGGGCTGGTGGGCGCCAGTTCTTAAGTCAAAGACAGCGGGTGAGAATCCAGCTGTGACCTTGTGCAGCTTATTTTCACTCTCTTGGCAGGGGTTTTCTCATCAGTAAATGGGGGGACTTCCCAGGTTGAACCTCCCGCCCACGTCATGCAGCTGACGAGGGGAAATGAGAAGAGGCGGGAGGGACAAAACGTGGCCACTACACCAACGGAGTGAGCGAGCCCCCAGATCCGGTGGCCCTGCCCCCAGATGTATCCCAGCGAGCCAAGGAACCCCCTCTCCGGCTTGCACTCTTCTGAGCTCTGATTGGCTCTGGCGACTGGGAGTGACCCCGCCCACAGAAGCCCTTCTACCTGGCCAGACAGCGGGCCGCCACTGCGCAGTCCAGGCCTCCGTCACCTACCTGAGAGCGAGATCCCTTCGGCAAGCCCATACGGCAGGTACGCGAAGATGATCATCATGCCGAACTCCAAGGACGGCGTCTTCCTCAAGTCGATGTGCTTCAGCACGTGAGCAAGCGTCAAGGAAAGAGAAGCGAGCGCCAGCCAGCGGCAGACAGAAGTCACAGAAGGGCTGTCTTCGCAAGATGAACAACGGGTACCAGGATTCCGGGACACCCTAGGTTGCGAGGGAGGACGCGTCCTTGTGGGGCTTTCTCTGCAGGGAGATCTGAGACACGTAAAGCCCGGAGACAAACACTGGGCAGAATGAAAATCAACCCAAGTTGACTCATTTGAAAATGCTGACTTAGGGGCGGTGTACGGCGTGGCGGGTACACGCTGTGTGGGACCCTGCGTCCCATACCAGAGCCTGGTTCAAGTCCCAGCTCCACTCTGGATTCCAGCGTCCTGTCGGTGTGCACCCTGGGAGGCAGCAGGTGATGGCTCAAGGACCTGGGGCCCTGCCACCCATGGGGGAGACCCAGACTGAGTCCACGACTCCCGCGCAGGCCTCGCCCAGACCTGGCTGTCGCAGGCGTTTGGGAGATAAACCAGCAGAGATGTGGGAGATCTCTGTCTCTCCTTTCAAATTAAAGAAAGAAAGAATTTTCTTTTAAAAAGCAGTGGACTGGAAAGCAGCAGCAGATGGCCAAGTACTGAGGCCTCCGCCACCCTCATGGGAGACCTGGAGGAGGCTCTGGGCTCCTGGATTCAGCCTGGCACAGCCCCGGCCATGGAGGCCATTTGGAGAGCGAACCAGCGGATGGAAGACCTCTCCCCATATCTTTCCTTCTCTTTCTCTGTAACTGCCTTTGAAATAAATAAATAAATAAATCTTAAAAAAGAAAAATTGCCGACTTAGAGGACTGGGAATGTGTCGGGGGCCCAGGGAGCGGAGCAAGCTCCTCGGCTCTGTGTCTGCGTATTAGGATACTAACGCCGAGACTAAGCCAGAGAGAGGACCGGCCCCCGCTGCCAGGGCCCCTCAGCGCTGTCACCCCCACCTGAGGATACCAGACAGAGCCCGGATGGGCACCGCCCCCTGACTTCCTCTCGCGGGGGTTCAATGTCCCAGTGAACACCCATGCTTCTTGCTCCCGGAGACCTCTGAACCTGCCTCTGGAAGGGGCCTTCCACATCCACCTTGGGCACAGCGCGCACAAGCCCATGCACTCACTCCACCCCGACCTCGCTCATGGCAAGTGCACAGGGCTCGGGCACTCACTCTGCCCCGACCTCGCTCACAGGGCACAGGGCACTCACTCTGCCCCGACCTTGCTCATGGGGCACAGGGCACTCACTCCGCCCCGACCTCACTCACGGCGAGTGCACAGGGCTCGGGCACTCACTCTGCCCCGACCTCGCTCACGGCAAGTGCACAGGGCTCGGGCACTCTGCCCCGACCTCGCTCACGGCGAGTGCACAGGGCTCGGGCACTGACTCCACCCGACCTCGCTCATGACGCGTGCATGCTCAGGGCACTCCACTAGGTTATGAGGCACGGAGGAAAATGCTCAACTGGAACCGAGTTTTCTCCTTTCTTCCTTCTGCCTATTGGTACAACAGGAGAAGCCGTCAGCCTTCAGACTTCGGGGAGAAGGAGCTGACGGCAGGAAAACATGCCCACAAAAGAACAAGAGTCTCTGCAGGCCATCTGTGGGGCAAACTGCGCGTGGACAAAGCCACGTCTCGTCCTTGACACAGGCTTAGGCGCCGCAGGAATGCTGGGGTGGGGCCTGCTCCTGTGTTAAACAGAACGCACTTTCTCCAGCACTAACGGCGTCAGTGGCCTTAACAAGCCTCTTAGTGGCTGGCAAAGCTCATGGGAGGTGAAGCGCCCAAACCGCCGAAAAGGACCTGGCCGGAGCTCGGAGCGCGGAGCACGCTGGGAGCCTCTTCAGCCCTTCGATGTTTTCACAGACAGTTCATTTCCAACTTTCTGCCCGGGAGCCTGAGTCAGCGGGAGGGGAGAACCACACCTGGTGGCCTGCTCTCAGCAGGGCTTGGGGTTGAAAACTGACACCCTGGCACAGTGGGTTAATTCTCCACCGCAGCCGGCATCCCATATGGGCGCTGGTTCTAGTCCCGGCTGCTCCACTTCTGATCCAGCTCTCTCCCATGGCCTGGGAAAGCAGTGGAGGATGGCCCCTGCACCCACGTGGGAGACCTGGAGGAAGCTCCTGGCTCCTGATCGGCCCACCTCCGGCTGTTGCGGCCATTTGTGGGGTGAACCAGCGGACGGAAGACCTCTCTCTCTCTCTCTCTGCCTCTCCCTCTCACTGTCTGTAACTCTACCTCTCAAATAAATAAATAAAATCTTTGGCCGGCACTGTGGCTTAATAGGCTAATCCTCCGCCTTGCAGCGCTGGCACACTGGGTTCTAGTCCCGGCTGGGGCGCCGGATTCTATCCCGGTTGCCCCTCTTCCAGTCCAGCTCTCTGCTATGGCCCAGGAAGGCAGTGGAGGATGGCCCAAGTCCTTGGGCCCTGCACCCGCATGGGAGACCAGGAGAAGCACCTGGCTCCTGGCTTCGGATCAGCGAGATGCGCCAGCTGCAGCGGCCATTGGAGGGTGAACCAATGGCAAAAAGGAAGACCTTTCTCTCTCTCTCTCTCTCTCACTGTCCACTCTGCCTGTCAAAAAAATAAATAAATAAATAAATATAAATTTAAAAAATAAAGGCCGGCGCCGCGGCTCAATAGGCTAATCCTCCGCCTTGTGGCGCCGGCACACTGGGTTCTAGTCCCAGTCGGGGCACCGATCCTGTCCCGGTTGCCCCTCTTCCAGGCCAGCTCTCTGCTGTGGCCAGGAAGGCAGTGGAGGATGGCCCAAGTGCTTGGGCCCTGCACCCCATGGGAGACCAGGAGAAGCACCTGGCTCCTGCCATCGGATCAGCGCAGTGCGCCGGCCGCAGCGCGCCTACCGCGGCGGCCATCGGAGGGTGAACCAACGGCAAAAAGGAAGACCTTTCTCTCTGTCTCTCTCTCACTGTCCACTCTGCCTGTCAAAAAAAAAAAAATTTTAAAAAAAAAAATAAATAAATAAAATCTTAAAAAAAAATAAAAAAGAAAACTGACACCCTCTAGTGCACCTGCTGCATTTTAAATCCTTGAGTTGGGCGTTTCCCACCCCAAAGCTAGGCGTAGAGCTCCTCTTTTCCACAACTGGAGGTTACAACGGGCTCCTCGAGGGCCGGGAGAACGGCCAGAGCTCAGCACGCTCAGAGCCGCGCAAGCGCCTCCGGCAAAGGATATCAGCGCGGAGATCAGGCCCGTCAGAGTGCCGAGCGCCGCCGAGCCAAAGAACATCTTCAGGAAGTAGCCGAGGGCCTGCAGGAAGGTCTGCCACCCGCTGACGTCTGACATGTTTTTCCTTGTTAAACCTTCTGCTGTG
The DNA here is from genome assembly GCF_033115175.1 of Lepus europaeus. Taxonomy (NCBI): domain Eukaryota; kingdom Metazoa; phylum Chordata; class Mammalia; order Lagomorpha; family Leporidae; genus Lepus; species Lepus europaeus. Next base: position 114,919,305 of record NC_084836.1, on the reverse strand, counting down.
CTAGGAAATAAAAGGAAGCAGAAGTCAAAATGTGATGGACGCAGTTCTCGGAGGTTCCCGGGCCTCCCGGCGCCCAGCGCAGCCTCTCACTCGGCCGTCACTGACCAGTCCCAGGCTGACTGTCCCCCTCCTCTGGCCCAGGACTGCCGCAGCTGCCAGGCACTCAGAGGTCAGGGCCATGGCCTTGGTGCCCCCCGTCCGCCAAGGGAGAACAGGGTCGGGGGGTGGGAGCAGACAGCCTAGGGGAAGGGCCCAGGGCCGAGGACCCACCCGAGGGCCAGCGGACAGCCTGGGGGGGTGTGACGATGTGTGAGCCGGGCTTGGGTAACCAGGGGAGGAGACGAGGGAAAGCGCCCGTGGGCGAGGGAGCAGCATGTTTAAAGCAGGGAGCCCAAACACGCGGCCTGGCGTGGGAACTCAAGCACGGGTTCCCGGAGCCGAGCCTGGCGGTGGCGAGGCGGGGGGACGGCGGCAGGAGACGGGGGCTGGGGAGGGCACTGGCAGTGCATCCTGAAGCCGGGGGCTCAGTGGGCATCATGGAGGCAGAGAAGGGAGCCGCCGGAGAAGCACCGTCAGACTGGGCAGACGGGAGGGCGCTGGGAGGATTAGGGAGGACGCCCCGTTCACTGTAACAGAGCACAGTCAACGGCAGAGTCGTGGAGCACAGTCGCTGGGCGTATTCCCAAAGGGAAAGCCATCATCACTCCACGGCGGGGGCTCTTCCCGTGGCTCTGCCTCCCAGCTCTCTAATCCACCTGCTGCCCCCTCCCTCACCCCTCCTCCCAGGGCTGGGCCTTGCTCACCTCGGTCTGTCCCTGCCTCCTCCACGCGGCAGCTTAAATGATGCCTTATGACGCACACCTGCACAGGCCGTGGCCAGTGTGCTGACTGCCTCCCCACTGCTCTCTGGCCTCTCCTCCTCGCGTGGGGCAAGACCACAGTGTCCCTGGCACCTCCCTGTAGGGTCCTCCTTCTCCCTTGCCCCAGTTAGCTCCCTCTCCATCCCTCAAACCCAGGGCCAGTCCACGCTCTCCGGGTGCCTGACCCTTCAGCAGGCTCTCGTGGGCCTGACTTGGCGGTCACAGCACGTGAGAACGAAGCCTGTGTCCCTCCTGGTCACAGCCACGTGGCCACGGCCCGAGGCAGATCCAGCACGCACAGGACACTCAGTGTGGTTCTGCTGAGCCAGGGAATGGAACCAGGAGCAGCGCATGGGAACACCCAGCACTTCCTTTTCAAGCAGGATGGTCTCGGGCTCGGTCACACCCAGGAAACCAACAGCGCAGATCCAGGCATCTCCTTGCTTTCCCAGGAGCTCCCAGGTGGGAGCCAGCAAGGGCTCTCATGGGAAAGGCACGTGGGAAGGCCATGACCACCCACCATTCCCACTGTGTGCAGCCCCGCCCCACAGGGCTCTGACTCCACTGCCTTCTCCCCAGCAGGAGGAGGCCGAGGCCCAGAGAGGGTGAGGAGTGCGGTGAGGTCACTCGGGGTCGGCAGCAGACCCAGGCTGGCCAATGGTTCTGCGCTCTAGAAAAATGAGGGCCGGCGCTGTGGTGCAGTGGATTAACGTCTTGGCCTGAAGTGCCAGCATCCCATATGGGCACCAGTTCTAGTCCCAGCTGCTCCTCTTCCCATCCAGCTCTCTGCTATGGTCTGGGGAAGCAGTAGAAGATGGCCCAAGTCCTCGGGCCCCTGCACCTGTGTGGGAGACCTAGAAGAAGCTCCTGGCTCCTGGCTTCGGATCGTCGCAGCTCCGGCCATTGCGGCCATCTGGGGAGTGAGCCAGCAGAAGGAAGACCTCTCTCTCTCTCTCTAACTCTTTCAAATAAATAAAAAAGAAAAATGAGGGCAGAATCGGGACTCTGTCTGCACTGGCAATTTACTACATGTATTATTATTTTTTAAATTTATTTATTTGAAAGGCAGAGTGAGAGAGAAAGGGAGACACAGAGACAAAGAGATCTTCTGACCCCTGGTTCACTCCCCAAATGCCCACAACAGCCAGGGCTGGGCCAGGCCAGAGCCAGGAGCCAGGACTGCATCCTGGTCTCCCACGTGGGTGGCAGGGACCCAAGGCCTCAGGTCACCCCAGCTGCCTTTCGGGGGCACTGGTAGGCGCTAGAGCAGCAGTGGGGGGGGGGGGCTTGGGCCCCGCACTCCGGTAGGGGCTGGCCTCACCCCCCGCGCGCCCACGCCAAGGAATGAGACAACACTGCTTCCACGTCCGCTGCACACGTCAGCGGCAGCCAGAGGAAGCTCCTCGTCCACAGCAAGGCGTCTGCGCGTTGTCATCGCAAAGATGAGGTCACAGTGATGCAGGCTGAGGAGAAGCACAAGATGCTTCCCTTTCTGGCACTTAGGAGCTGCGAGGACAAACACGTCACTCCCTGAGGAGCCTGGGAAGCTTTGCCCTCCACAGGCTGACTCCAGCTGAAAACCCAGGGAGCACGAAGGCAGCGCCGGGCTGGGTTTTGCTCTGCAAACAACACGCGGGCAGAGCACCCCGGTGGGACCTGCAGGAGCCCTGGCTGCAGCCTGGCCCAGCTTAGGGGGTGAACCAGCTCATGGAAGAGCTCTCTCCTCCCTCCCCAGCCCCACTGCTCTGCCTTTCAAATAAATAAATTTTTTTTAAAAAAAGACAGACAGCTAGCAGCCCCCCGCCCCAGCTCCTGGGCTCTGCACACAATGGGGGAGGAGCCTTGCTCGGTCCTTCCTAGCTGTGTTCCCCTGGTCCACTCCTCCGTGCAGCTGTCACTGTGCAGACTGAGCCCCTCACATCGCCTGGTCTCAGAGGCATCTGGCGCACAGGGCCCTCCCCCGAGGATGACGGACAGCGACCCCGGCCTGTGGCATCTTTGCAGAGGGTGGGAGCTCATCCCTGTCAGCCAGGTCTCCTCAGTGCAGGGGGATGCAGGAGCAGGTGCTGACAGCGCTGCAGGCACGGGTGCCCAGGTCCCGCCGTGGGAACGAACCACAGGCGAGCCTCGTCTCCAAAGGCGCCTTTCCAGGTAGGGCCTCGGGCTACTCACAGTAGTGGTGGTAGTGGCGCTGTTATAAAAGGAGAGGATCTCGGGGTGTAGCAGGTAAAGCCACTGCCTGCCACGCCAGCATCTCACATGGGTGCTGGTCTGTGTCCTGGCTGCTCCACTGCTGACCCAGCTCCATGCTAATGGCCTGAGAACCTCAGTGGAAGATGGCCCAAGTGTGTGGGCCCTGCCACCCACGTGGGAGACCCAGGTGAAGCTCCAGGCTCTTGGCTTTGGACTGACTCAACCCTGGCCATTGTGGTCATCTAGGGGAGTGTACCAATGCATGCACGATTATCTCTCTTTCAAAATAAATCAATCAATCTTAAAAAAAAGAAAGAAAGAAAGAAAGAAAGAAAGAGAGAGAGAGAGAAAGAATCTCATCTTGGGCCCTTTGTGCGCAAAGAAATGTGGCAAAGGCTCAGAAGCACTCCTACTTCTGACAGATTCTGTTCTTTACATAAATCAGAGACAAAGCTTTTGAGTTCAGCTCCTAATGTATAAAAATAGCTCATGATGTCACCTCAAGTTGGGCGCAAGTCCTTATCACAAATGTTCAGTCTGTGCAGCCAGGACGCGAGATAAAAGCAACAAGCAGAAGGCTGAACAGCTTTCAGAACGGATCCCAGATGAGAAGGAATATTGCCATCAGGGGTTTCAAAGGCCTTGCGGCACGGTGGATGGTAACTTCCTATTAACGGTGCAGAAATTTCTGCTAAGAGAAACAGAAAAAGCCAGGAACAGGGACCTGGTGCGCTCGGTCAGTGTACAACCAGCAACACGATGGCGCAGAGGATGACCGACACACCGAGGGTATGAGCCCACTTAGATACCCGCGTACTCGCACCGAATAAGGAGCCATAATCAGTTCCAGGCAGCAGCAGTGTGTGAACATTTCTTCCTTTTAGCTTGCATTTTTTTTTTCTAAATTTTACATGAAGAATACATGGATTACCTTTAGAATACCAAAGGTATTTTAAAGTTTGGTTTCTTTGTTAGGGTCTGGGAAGCACCTCTTGCAACCAGTGTCTGGTAGGCTCTTCCCGCAGTTAGGGCAACACCGGGGCCCACGTGGCCAAAAGGTGGCTGGGGGAGGGGCTTTGGTGCCATGTGGTATACGGCGGTGCCATGCAACTCTTTACTCCTCCGTCCAGCCCCAGGTTGAGGCAGCATCACCCTCACTTTATGGCTTAGGAACTCACAGCCCAGAGAGCCAGAGCCGAGCCGGCCCAGGGTCACACAGCTGTGGGTGGCGTCGCTGGGGCGTGCATGCAGGTCTGGACTCTCTCCACCATAAAATGTTTCCTATCTGTAGTCAGCCCTCAAGAAAATGCTAACCACAGCGGGGTGGTCGTGCCTGACCAGGAACGCCCCAGAGGAGAGACCGTTCTACAGCGCCAGACCGGCCTCTCCAAGTCTCTCGGCTCGTCTCCGACAACACCAGGGCTCTCTTCCCCACTTCCTTGATGGACTGTGCCGTTTATGGCACAGCTCCCCAGGCCCCCGGGTTCCCCACGTGTTAACGGCCACCACAGAGAGCACAGCGCAAGGAACTGCCCTGCAGCGAAGAGTTATCTGAGACATATTTCCTTCCCCTGCGACTTCTTGACACTGTATGGCTCATCTTTCACGTCTCAGACCCCAGCAAGCAGGGCAGCAACGCCCAGGAGCCCGGGAAGAGACCTGCAGCTTACCAAGCGGCTCCCACACAGCGGGCCCTGGAGGCGGGCCAGCCGTTAGTGTGACTGCCCCGCCACACAGCTGTGAACGGCTCTGCCCATGCTGCCCAGACACAGGCCCCTCAGCGGGCCGCTGGGTCATCATCCGGGGCCCCTGCCTCAACCCCACAGCCTTGGGACTCGCCCCGGACCCACTGAATCCCAAGCTCCAAGGGCGGGGCCGGAAGCCACATTTAGTAAGCACCCTCCTTGACGCTGGTGACGACCGGGCTCAGTAAGCACTAACGGCGAGCTCTCCTCTCCGAACCACCCTGGACCCTGACACTATTCCTGTGGCCCGATGTGGCCTGCCAGGGCAGACGCACAGGGAAGGACCCGGGGGAGCCCCGCCCCCCGAGGACAGGCCACTGCTCCCGCAGCCGGGGGAAATGCCTGAGCCTCTGGTCTAGGCACTTTGCTCTCTCCTCCCCACGCTTACTTGGTCAGGACGATGGAGACGGCGTCGTTGAGGATGCTCTCTCCAAAGACCAACATGTTGAGCACAGGGTCCACGTGCAGTGCGTTGAAAATAGCAATCGTAGCCACGGGGTCGACTGCAGATATCAGGGAGCCAAACGCGAAACTGCAAGAAGAGAGAAGGCCGGGGATCTTAACCCGCACTGGCCGGTCCACGCGGGAAAGCACTAAAGCCAAGGGCGGGACGGGGTGGAACAGTACGCGCTGCGGTGGAGTGGCGACAGGAGATGGTGCGCGTTCCCCACCTGCCTGCTGGCTGACACGGTGAACGGCACTGCACAAGGCCCACTCGAGACAGAGTGGCTAGCCACGGCTTCCCACCAGCAGCACCGAGACTTGACTTTGACCAAACACGGATGGAAGAGACTCGCTTAAACACATCATACAGTGCCCAGGCCTCGTGGTCAGGGCGGCTGGAGCCCAGGAGCTGCTGGCTTTGCCAAACATCGCAGCGCCATCTGGGACCCAGCCTCGTTTCCACTCCGATCAGCAACGTCCGAGACTGCCCACCGCCAGCGGCACCTCCAGGGGGCATCGGGGGCTGGGCAGCCTGGGTGGCCACAGCACCGATGCCATCTCCTAGCCAGGCCCGAGGGTCTTGCTGAGAGCACCCGTGAAGCTCTATCAGCTGCCTACAGGGTCTCAGGCACTGAGGCTGCAAAGTTCTCCATGGCACACAGAGCGCCCTGGGCGCTGACCTGGCCCTTGTCACAGAGCACCTCGATGACCCACACCGCAACTGCAGGACACAACACTGTCCCGGGGACACGAGAGGACGCAGCTCGTCCAAGGTCAGTCAGCTAGCAAGTGGCAGACCAGGGCTACAGGCAGGCTCGCGTCCTCGCTCTCACCACCACGGTGGCCACGGCCATACCCAGAGACTCAGACACATCTAGAGAACGCGAGAGGGACCTGGGCAATAGATCAGGGTGGCATGAGACAGCGTAGCCCCGGACACCTTGAAGGGGGGAGAGGTCAGTGTCAAAGAGGTGACACTTATCTAAGCAAGAACCTATGTGACAGGAAGCAGCGGCCAGGCTGAGGTAACAGCAAGCAACCCGAGGAGGCAGCGAGCGTGGCTGCCCGACGAGCAGATGGACGGTGTTCCGGGTGACACAGGCAGGGGAGGTGCACGTGAGCCTGAGGGCTCCTCCCTATTCACTGTCCCTCCTCTTCCCTCAGACTGTACCAAGCTCGGCTTTCTCTTCGCTCAGCAGAGAGCTCTGCCCTCTTCCACCACCTGAGACAAAACGTGGCCAGCCCGAGGGGACGGCCCTGCAACAGTCACAAGCCAGAGACTGCACGCGGCCCGCAGGCAGTGCGCTCTGCAGCGGGCAGCCGGGGAGGGGCACACAGGCCACACACAGGCCCCGCACAGGCTGAGCACAGCCCGGCCTGGCCGCCCTGCCAGTAGCGCTCTCTCCCGAGATCGGGTAACTGGGGCCACAGTTTCCATGGTAGCTCCCTGGGGGTGGGATCACATGAATTCGCCCAGGAGGGCCTGAGGACCCCACAGATGATCTCTGTCCAGACCTCAGGGCGCAGACCCCACCTGTCCTCTCAGAGGTGAGCACGCCCGTGAGCGCCAGGGGCGGACCCTGCGCTTTCACCCAGGTGTGTTCCTGGGATCTGTGCTGAGCGCGGTCAGAGACACTGCAGAGGGTGGCAGTGGGAGGACGGCATAACCCCCCGCTGGGACTGGCCCTGGGACCTCACGCTGCAGCCGGGACACGGAGCTTCTCGCCTTTGCTCACCCTCACCACCTACAGCAACATCATGAGGGCTGTGAAGGATGCTGGGACCGTCCACCCCGCAGGGCTGGGAGGAGGCGGCAGGCCTGGGAAGGACTGCGTGCATGCCTGTTGGCCTCGGCGGCCCTCTCATTCCCAAGGGAAGTACGGGAGGTGGCCACCACGCTTCTCTCTGCTCGGCAGCCCCTGGGCTTGGTGACAGCACCCAGTCTGTCCCAGGGGCCATCCCTGCAACCACAGTCACACTGGGCTCTGGGCACAGGCATGGGGCCTAGGCTGGGTCAGTGAGGGTCACTGGGGGCAGGCTGGCCCTTTCTGTAGCGTGGCTGAATGAGGACGACATGAGCCTGGAGCCATCGGTGCTGCCGTGTGGTGTGAGCGTGCCGAGGACGGAGCCGGTCAGGGCAGAGCTGGGCTGCGGCCCAGTGGGAGAACGCCCACCACGGGGCCCCTGGAGGCTGTCCTGCAGGAAGCCACCCCCCAGGGCCGCCACAGTCCTGTATCAACAAGCTTCTCTTAAAAAAAACAAAACCAACTAGCCTGTGTTGGGTTTGAGATGTCCAGAACTCAAGGCCTGGCGGATGCTTTGCCATAATCCTGAGGCACCTGAACCGGCAGTCGGGGGCAGGAATTGTAGGACTAACCAACGAACAGAGAGGGAGGGACAGGGGGAAGCCCTGCCCGGTGGCACGGAGACTGCAGGGTCTCGGCGTGGCCGCGGGCGAGTGACTGCGTGTGTCGCGCCTCTTCTGCGTGTTTGTTTGACACGTTTCATAACAAAAGGCTGGGGGAAGCTCCGTGTGCGTCACTAAACACAGCGGCTCTCCTGGGAGTCAGACGAGGGCAGCGGATTCCTGCCAGGGGATCTGGGCCGTGTGAAACGGGGCTGTCTACACCGGGAGGTGCGCGTCGAGGGCTCACAGCCCGCGGCGGCTCTTCCACTGCCCAGCTCCGTGGCTCCGTGGCTCCGTGCTCAGGAGGCCGGAAGCCACAGGTGCAACCTGCAGACACGCTTTCTTTCCTGCGTCACCTCAACAGATAGCAACCCTGACAAACGGGAAACAAACAGACCGGATAGAGAACACTCCAGGGTGTCCAGGAGTGGAATCTTTCTCCAGCAGAAATATCACCGAGACAACACTCCATGTGTCCAAGTTATTTTTATGTTTTCTATAGTGCAGAGTTGCAGTGAGTGGTCTGTGAGTCTCATGGTTGGCCCGAATGGTGTTTTTGAAAAACTTATTAAATTGTCAACATTTAAGATGTGGAAAATTCCTTATAAAAGTCTACAAGTCTTGGTTCTTTAAAAAAAAAAAAAAAGCTAACCCTCGAGCACGCCTGGGCCCTTGCTTCTGCATGGTAATCGCTGGGGGAGCTGGGGCGTGGCAGCCCCGTATGACAGCTTTGCTCTCTGCTGGCCACTGGCCACTTGTCTCACACCCGGCCGGCTCTGCACTGCCAAGCGCTCTGCTGGGCCCTCAGCTCTGTGGTTTCGGGCCTCCAAGGCAGTCCTCATCTGGGGCACAGGGAGCACCTGTGTGAGCAGGAAGACACGCTACCTGCGCATGCCCAGCCGGGCTCGTCCTCTCCCTCCTCAACTCTCCAGCCACCAGGTCAATTCAACTGCATAGACATCTACTTGCGTTAAAGCAGAAAAGGGAGTGGGTGTTTAGCCTGGTGATTAAGACCCCTTGTCCCACACTGGAGCTGCTGGGTTTAATTCCTGGCTCCGGTTCCCGACTCCAGCTTCCTGCCAATGCAGACCCCGGGGAGGCAGTGGTGACAGCTCCAAGAATCGAGATTTTGCCAACCACATGGGAGACCTGAATTGCATTCTTAGCTCCCAGCTTCAGCCCTGGCCCAGCCCCTGTCACTGCACATACTTGGGGGAGTGACCCAGTGGATGGGAACGCCATTTCTCTGGCACTCCAATCAATCAATCAATTTTACTATCTGGGTGGGCATTTGACCTCATAGGATGCCCGCCTCCCACATCAGAGTGCCTACGTTCCCCGCCCAGCTCTGGCTTCTGACTCCAGCTTCTTGCTAACGCAGACCCTGAGAGGCAAGTGATGCCAAGTAACCAGGTTCCTACCACACGTAAGAGAGACCCGCACTGAGCTCTTGGCTCAGCCCAGCCCAAACCTGGTCACTGCAGGTATCTAGGGGAGTGAACCAGTGGGTAAGAGCACTCTCTCTGCCTCTCAAGATAAAATAAGGTATAGAGACTTTCCAGCACTGTCTGGATCTCTAGCTGGTTGCTCCCCGACGTGCTGAAGGCTTGAGTCTGGGAGACCTCCCTTACATCCGGGGCACTTCCTTTCACTTGAAAATAGCCACAAACGCGGGGCCTAGGCTCTGCTCTACTTCCAGCTCCCACGAACAGGAACCTGGCTCTGAGTGCTTCTGTACACAGGTGTTCCTTGGTGTCCCTCCGGTGGGGACACCAAGCTCCCTACATAAAGTGGTGAAGATCGGCACGTCACCTACACCTGTGGACTGTACCGCACCCCCGCACTGCCATGTGGCTAACACAACACGAACGCCACGTCCACAGTGTTGCACTGACCTGTGTAGGGAACAATGATGAGAAACAACGAAGCCTGCACATGTCCAATGCAGACACGCCTCTTTTTCCAGCTATTTCCGATCTGTGATTGCTTGGATCCCTGGATGTGGAACCCATGGAGTTGGAGGGTTGACTGTCTATCAAAATTACCTTATAACCAACAAAGCTCCAAAACCTCACGTCCAGGGCGGGGACAGGGGTGGGACTGGGACTGGACTTGCTATCAGGGACACATTGACACAATTCCCATGGAAAGGATTCTAAGATTCTACTCACCAGTCGCTAAGCTGCTGCTAAGGACTGAAAGCTCTGGCTGGCCCCATGGTGGACGTGGGGCTAAAGCCCGGGGCCTCCCTCCCTAGCCCCCCAGCTGTGCCAGCGGAACAAACCGGGCGCTGTGCTGGATGCATGAGGGACTTCCCAGCGAAGGGGCAGTGGGCAGGACCCGGCCAGCGCCCTTGTCCAGCCGCCCGAGAGACAGCTGTCTAGGCTGCTTCTTGCTAAGGCCGTTATGGAAACTCCGAGACAGGTCTCCTAGATGGCTCTCACTAGACAGTGCTCCCGGGAGCTCTGGATGCAGACAGAGAAGCCAGAGCGCCCCCTGGCCCTGCCGGCTCCCCGACCCCGGCGTGGTGGGAACGCCAGAGCAGAGCTCCGCCTCGCCCCCCCCCCCCCAACCCCGGATCTACCAAGAAGACAGGCGTCATCAGGGTCGGGGAAAGACCCAGAAATCTGCTGAAGATGACTCTCAATACAGGACAGCGGGACAACGTACGTGTGGACAGGGTGGGACAGCTGACCGAGCGGAGGTCTTCCCTGCAAAGCTTAAGCCAAAGGAATCATTTCAGTCAGAGGTGCTCTAGGGATCTTCCAAAAGCCTCAAAGGACTTTTTATTCATTTCAGAGACACAGATTAGCGTGGAGTAAATTCCACAGCAGAAATCACCAGCAGCAGCAGAGACAGAGAGAACCACACCAGGAGGCGACGTGGAGGAAAGTTTCCCCAGTCCGCAAAGCGGTCTCAGGAGTGTCACGGGATGAGGCATTTACCTGTCTGTCATGTTGAGCTTAGAGATTACATCAGCCTGTAAAATAAAACACACAGACACACAGACACAAAACCCCTGGAGAACAGTCGAGAAGATGAAACGCCCGTCAGCATCTCATCACACAGATGCGGACATTCACCTTCACCGCCCAAACCACTTGAGAAATGGAGAAAACGCCTTCGTTTAATCTGAACCCGCGTTTGGTCAGCACGCAACGCAAGTGCGAACGGGAGTGCTGTGTTTTCCAGCCCAACTAACGTGGTTTCCTTCTCCCGAGTTTCCGTGTTGGAGCAATGCACGAAGTTGCAGACTGCCTGGGTGCCATGGAGGCGCAAATACAGGTGACAATCAGATGGCGTGGGCTGCAGCCATCAGGAGAAGACAGGCCCACGTGAGAGATCTGCTGCTTACCCGGGCCTGAACCCCAACTTAGTTTTCAGAACTGGGGCAGGCAATCTCTCTGCAACTGACACCAAAGGCCAAGAGCTGCAACACGCACGGCCATGTATGACGTGAAGCCACAGACCTGACTGTCCTGCCTAGGTCTGGTCTAAATTCATTTACAATAATTTGAAATCTGAAGTATGGGACTTTCAATTGATGCCACTGGGAAGTGGCTTTGGCATGGTGCAGAATCCAGGGTATCCTACAGGCAGGGCCGGCGCTGTGGTGCAGCAGGTAAAGCCATCGCCTGCAGTGCCAGCATCCCATATGGGCACCGGATTCTATCCCGGTTGCCCCTCTTCCAGGCCAGCTCTCTGCTATGGCCCAGGAAGGCAGTGGAGGATGGCCCAAGTCCTTGAGTCCCTGCACCCGCATGAGAGACCTGGAAGAAGCTCATGGCTCCTAGCTTTGGATTGGTGCAGCTCCAGCCATTGCGGCCATCTGGGGAGTGAACCAATGGATGGAAGACCTCCCTCTCCCTCTCTCTCTCTCTCTCTCCCTCCCTCCCTCTCTCTGTAACTCTGTCTTTCAAATAAATAAAATAAATCTTTAAAAAAATACAAATAGGCCAGTGCCGCGGCTCAATAGGCTAATCCTCCGCCTGCGGCGCCGGCACACCAGGTTCTAGTCCCGGTCAGGGCGCCAGATTCTGTCCTGGTTGCCCTTCTTCCAGTCCAGCTCTCTGCTGTGGCCCCGGGAGTGCAGTGGAGGATGGCCCAAGTCCTTGGGCCCTGCACCCGCATGGGAGACCAGGAGAAGCACCTGGCTCCTGCCTTTAGATCAGTGCGATGCGCCGGCCACGGCACGCCGGCCGCGGCCGCCATTGGAGGGTGAACCAATGGCAAAAGGAAGACCTTTCTCTCTCTCTCTCTCTCACTGTCCACTCTGCCTGTCAAAATAAAATAAAATAAAATAAAATAAAAATACAAATAAATAAATCTTAAAAAAATCCTACAGGCAGACAGCTTAGAATGGAGCGAACAGATTCAGAATTATCTTTGATTTTAAAATGCAAATCTTAATTTAAAAACTCTTCACCTCTGATTTGGCCCACCTGACAACCCAAGTAATACTGTTACAGCCTGAAGATCTTGATGCTGTGTATTTTTAGGCATCCAATTTCAGACAGTAATGGCTTGCAAATAAAATCAAATACTTTAGGGGATTACAGAAAAGATCGCCCCGATTCCAGCGTTCTGGGAGGATACCTGGAAACAGTTTCCCATGCTTTCCTGTGCCTCCTGTGGCCTGGGGCTTCCTTTGGGGGTGTTTACCCTGGAAGTGAAACCCAGGCCCCATGAGACAGCCCCACCCAGGCCTGCCTCCCTGCACTCGCTTCAAGGATATGATTCCAAAGTGTTAAAAAAAAAATGTTTTTCTTACCTGACCCAGAAAATAAATTCCTCCACCTACTACAAAAGCAGAGATGGCCGTACCAAAAACAGCAAACAGGGTGATGGAACCAATGTTTTGAAAGAAGTTACCCTGTTCAAAAGAACAGAAATCAGAGAAACGATTAGAAAGGCCGGGCCAGCACTGAGGCTGGCTCTGGGCGCAGGCCTGGCTCGGTGACGGTGCAGCACTGCCCTGTCTGGGAAGCCCTCCTCACTCTACACGGACTGCAGCGCCCCACACCACGCACATCATCCCTCACCTGGACCGTGGCCACAGCGCCCAGGAGGCTCTTCCCGCTGTCCCCATCCCTTTGCCTTCTCCAGAACAACCTTCCAACAGACAAAGCTGACTGTGCCACACCACTCCGCTCCCCCGGAGATGCAGCTACACCTAACCTGACTGTGCCCCCCCACTCCGCCCCCCTGGAGATGCAGCTACACCTAACCTGACTGTACCCCCCCACTCCGCCCCCCCCCAGAGGTGCAGCTACACCTAACCTGACTGTGCCCCCCCACTCCGCCCCGCCCTGGAGATGCAGCTACACCTAACCTGACTGTGCCCCCCCACTCCGCCCCGCCCTGGAGATGCAGCTACACCTAACCGGACTGTGCCCCCCCACTCCGCCCCCCACTGGAGATGCAGCTACACCTAACCTGACTGTGCCCCCCCACTCCGCCCCCCACTGGAGATGCAGCTACACCTAACCTGACTGTGCCCCCCCACTCCGCCCCGCCCTGGAGATGCAGCTACGCCTAACCTGACTGTGCCCCCCCACTCCGCCCCCCACTGGAGATGCAGCTACACCTAACCTGACTGTGCCCCCCCACTCCGCCCCCCACTGGAGATGCAGCTACGCCTAACCTGACTGTGCCCCCCCACTCCGCCCCCCACTGGAGATGCAGCTACACCTAACCCGACTGTGCTGCCCCCACTCCACCCCCCCCCCGGAGATGCAGCTACGCCTAACCTGACTGTGCCCCCCCACTCCGCCCCCCACTGGAGATGCAGCTACGCCTAACCTGACTGTGCCCCCCCACTCCGCCCCCCCCGGAGATGCAGCTACGCCTAACCTGACTGTGCCCCCCCACTCCGCCCCCCCCCGGAGATGCAGCTACGCCTAACCTGACTGTGCCCCCCCACTCCGCCCCCCCTGGAGATGCAGCTACACCTAACCTGACTGTGCCCCCCCACTCCGCCCCCCCTGGAGATGCAGCTACGCCTAACCTGACTGTGCCCCCCCACTCCGCCCCCCCCCCCGGAGATGCAGCTACACCTAACCTGACTGTGCCCCCCCACTCCACCCCCCCCGGAGATGCAGCTACGCCTAACCTGACTGTGCCCCCCCACTCCGCCCCGCCCTGGAGATGCAGCTACACCTAACCTGACTGTGCCCCCCCACTCCGCCCCGCCCTGGAGATGCAGCTACACCTAACCTGACTGTGCCCCCCCCACTCCGTCCCCCCCCCAGAGATGCAGCTACGCCTAACCTGACTGTGCCACCTCCATTCCGCCCCCCCCCCGAGGTGCAGCTACACCTAACCTGACTGTGCCCCCCCACTCCGCCCCCCCCCCCGGAGATGCAGCTACACCTAACCTGACTGTGCCCCCCCTCCGCCCCCCCCCCCGGAGATGCAGCTACGCCTAACCTGACTGTGCTGCCCCCACTCCGCCTCCGCCCCCGGAAATGCAGCTACGCCTAACCTGACTGTGCTGCCCCCACTCCGCCCCTCCCCCGGAGATGCAGCTACACCTAACCTGACTGTGCCCCCCCTCCGCCCCCCCCCGGAGATGCAGCTACACCTAACCTGACTGTGCTGCCCCCACTCCGCCCCTCCCCCGGAGATGCAGCTACGCCTAACCTGACTGTGCCCCCCCACTCCGCCCCCCCCCCCCCCGGAGGTGCAGCTACACCTAACCCGACTGTGCCACCCCCACTCCGCCCCCCCTGGAGATGCAGCTACGCCTGACTGTGCCCCCCCCACTCCCCCCCCCCGGAGGTGCAGCTACACCTAACCTGACTGTGCCACCCCCATTCCGCCCCCCCCCGGAGGTGCCGCCACACCTAACCTGACTGTGCCCCCCCACTCCGCCCCCCCCCGGAGGTGCCGCTACACCTAACCTGACTGTGCCCCCCCACTCCGCCCCCCCCACTGGAGATGCAGCTACACCTAACCTGACTGTGCCCCCCCACTCCGCCCCCCCAGAGATGCAGCTAAGCCTAACGGAATGGAGGGACCCGGGGCGCCCTCTGGCACCGAGCTGCCTTTTGTCTCGCCTGGTGAACGCCAGGCATCCCAAGACCTCAGGGCATCTCCGCTCTTCCCGAACACGGAGACAGCTCCCAGCTCAGACCCTGCTCTAGGCTCTCACCACGCAGCGATCCTCTGGTCTCAGCTGACACGCTGAGGTCTTCCATTTACTTCTACATCTATTTGACGGATGTCTGTCTTCCCAATGAGGCCGCAGGCTCAGTGGGGCAATGGCCACCCTGACTTTGCACAATGGTCACTGCCACACGCCTGTCAGGTGCAGGCGACCAACAAGCAGGCACTGAAGAATGAACTGTTTGTCATGTTTGATCAAAACCCCGAATCTGGGGTGAATGTCTGACGCAGCGGCTAAGATGCCACTTAGGACACCTTGTAACAGAGAGGTCCCAGGTTCAAGTCCCGGCTCAACTTCTGATTCATCTCCCAGCCAACGTGTACCCTGCGAGGCAGCAGGTGACGGCTCAAGTACTTGAGTCCCTGCCACCCACACGGGAGACCCAGGTGGAGTGACCCAGCCCCACCTGTTACAGGCATGCATTTGAGAATGAACTAGAGACTCTGTATTTCAAATAAGAACTAAAAACAAACAAAAAAAATCCCCAAAACCTATAGAATTTTTTTCGCTTAATTAAGAAAAGGTGCATCGTTACAAAGAACATCTAGAGAACAGGTTATACTACCAAAAATTCCTTTTTCTTGTTCAGGACTTTTAAATAATTTTATTTCCCTCTATTAGTATCACCATCAAGTATGACAGACAAAGTGTGCTTCTATCTGTACTTCACAGCAATTAGGAGAAAATGTTTGAGTCTAAGGAACAGGGCTACCTCTTCCAAAGTTAAGGAGATCAAGGTGTCTCTTAGAACCATACTGATCGACTCAGGGGCCTGGTGGGGCTTGGGTGCCAGTGCGGACAGGGTCTGCTGTTTGACCGCTCACTTTGGAGGAGTGAGTGTGCTCACAGCCCCACTAAGCCACACTCCTTCAGCAAACTCCTTTGTAGTTCTGATTCAGTGGCTCGTGATCTGAGGTTCACTTCCTTTGTTTGGCCTATCAATCTTCAGTGCACAAAAGATTTTAAAATAACTCAAGGCAAACACAATGATTTGTTTTTTTCTAAACCAAGGGCTTTTGTCTATGATTTTTTCTTTGTGAATAGCTGCTTTATTTTGTTATTTAAAAACACATTAGACTAACTGGTCTTGTACTGTTTACAGGGGTCTAATTCAGATATAAATTATGTCGTTGGTTAGTATTAACCTTGATACTGAAACTTTCCCAAATTCCAGTTACCCCGCTAAAAGAACATCCCTCTGCCACACAGAGCACGTTTACCTCTCTCTCCAACTTCCGGTTCTGATACGACATTTACAATCTGATTAACAGTAGCTCGACTGCCATTGTGGCACAGTGGGCAAAGCCGCTGCCTATGACACCAGCATCCCATATGGGCACCGGCCTGAGTCCCAGCTGCCCCACTTCCGATCCAGCTCTCTGCTGTGGCCTGGGAAAGCAGCAGAAGAAGATGGCTCAAGGTCTTGGGCCCCTGCACCCACGTGGGAGACCAGGAGAAGCTCCTGGCTCCTGGCTCTGGCCTGGCCATTGCGGCCATTTAGGGAATGAGCCAGCGGATAGAAGAGCTCCCTCTCTGTAACTCTGCTTTCCAAATAAATAAAATGAATGTTAAAAACCAAAAAACAAAACCAGTAGCTGTCTACTTAATGCACAATGACTGATGATTGTGTTCCTGAAGTGTATATTTATATGAGCAAGTGCACCAACACTAAGATAAAACATTAAATTCAGTCACTGCCTAACTCCTTTAGAGGAGGGCAGGACGGAAACACAAATGAACTGGGTTTCCAGTTCACACTTGTCCCTTTCACACACTGTCACATGTGTTTTGAAACATTTTCAAAACCTGGTTACAAAACCTGTTTACAAAATGAAAGTGCAGAGATGTTGACCTTCAATTCCTTTTTGTCTGTTTTTTTCTTTTTTAATAATTATCTGACATCAGTAACTGTAAGATCTGGGTTTTTTTTTTTTTTACATTATGCTTTTTTTCCCCACATTTTCTTTAAATAGATGCCCAAGAAAATAAGAACTTTATTTTATTTTATTTTTGACAGGCAGAGTGGACAGTGAGAGAAAGAGAGACAGAGAGAAAGGGCTTCCTTTGCCATTGGTTCACCCTCCAATGGCTGCCGCAGCCGGCGCATCGTGCTGATCCGAAGCCAGGAGCCAGGTGCTTCTCCTGGTCTCCCATGCGGGTGCAGGGCCCAAGGACTTGGGCCATCCTCCACTGCACTCCTGGGCCACAGCAGAGAGCTGGACTGGAAGAGGGGCAACCGGGACAGAATCTGGCGCCTCAACCAGGACTAGAACCCGGTGTGCCAGCGCTGCAGGCGGAGGATTAGCCTAGTGAGCCGTGGCGCCGGCCCGAAAATAAGAACTTTAAAAAATCTGAACTAAAAATGTTAAAATATCTTTGTTTTAATATCCAGGTAGAAAACTAAAGATTTAATTTGTATGTTTTTACCAGAACTTTGTGACAAATTCAAGGTTAACTTAGTGAGCTGCTGACTCCTGCTCCTGGTGACCCCGACGCTGTTAATCACAAGGAAGAGCGCTCCCTTCACTCGGTGTGGTGGGCGGGGTGCTGCCCGCATTCTTTCACCCCGTGTAAACCCCAAAGCGACCCAGGAAGTGCGGTTTTGGGTTGTCTGGGTTTTGTCTTTAATTTCCACTCTACTAAAATGGCACCTGCAGGGGGCAGCACGTGACCAGACCTACACCTCTCTGGCTCCAAAGTCCAGGCTCCTTCCTCTCTCCATGCTTCAAGGTGTTTTATTACATACACAAAATAAATGCCGCATTATTAGTATTTTAAGTTGAAATTACCTTATTTAAAAACTTAAATATTTTTATACTCAAAGGAAATTTACAGACCAGGAAAAAGCCACGCAGCACACAAGCTTAACGTGAGAAGTTCCTGGGCAGGCAGGAGTGACTCTGGGAAGACAGATCAGCAAGGCTGAGACAGAATGGCAGGGCCCAGGGCCACGGCTCACTGTCCCGGCCGGGACGGCGACACCAGGCAGAGCGGCTCTGGGACCCAGTGCTGCGGCCTCCACACTGGACGACTGGGGCAGGATGGCTCGGGCCTGGGGAGCAGCGGGGCAGGGAGTGGGCAGGAGAGAAGGCTGGGGGATGGGCACAGAGAGGGGACCAGGAAGGACGGCCGGCCGAGGAGGGAGGAAGGCCCTGCGGGGTGAGCTGAGAGAAGCCAAGGCCTGGGGCACATGTCCCTGTTGTCCCAAGACAGGCTGTCCTGTTGACGTGTGTCAGTCTGTCCAACAAGATGAGTTAAGGCTTCATCCGTGTGCCACTTACGTTTAACCTGGCCAACTTCCTCTATGGAGAACATGGGGTGGATTGGCCACACAGCAGCCCCTCTGCTCACAACGGACGCACAGACGTACCCCTGCTGAACGGGCAGCCACGCTCTTAAGGACCCTGCCTCCCCGACACGAGAAGGCGCCCGAGCCTCACCTTGTGCAGCGAGTAGCCAGACTCAAAGATGATAGGCGGGAGCAGGAGGAGGAAAAACATGTTGGGACGGAACATTTCTTCTTCCTGTAAACACAAAGTGGGTATTTGCAGAGGCACGGCTTTGTGTAGTTAAGAACAGATCTGTCCATGACGAGCTGAGCTGGTCCTCGGGGCCGCTGAGATGACTACCTGACCACAAATGCAAGCAGGAGAGCCCCCCGCCCCAAAACCCACCCCCAAACTAAACTGCGTTTTAAAATGTAGGCCAGGAGATTTTAAAAGGCAACCCACAAAGAAAGAGCACAGTGAACTCCTTCCCAACACTCGGGACATGGTTCTTGTCCCTTAGGAAAGAAAATTAACATAGAAAGTTTTGATTCAAAATGAACAGTTTGAAAAACAAGTGCACAAACACACCTCATGCTGCCTTCTTCCTGAGTCCACCTGCAGTGAGACAGTCCCCGGCTGACCCCCTTGGGACCAGGGACGTGGCCCTGAAGCCAGCCCCTTGCCATGCTTTCGATTCAAATATTCAAATATTTAGTGCCACTCTGAAAGGCATTCCTAGAGGAGAATTTCATGTTCTGTATTACTCTATCTCTAAGTGCCGGTGAGACCGGGGATATGGGTCTGTATTAGTCCTTAGAGCCCAACAGCGACCTGTAAGAGCCTCCTTCATTTCACAGTCAGCCGCGTTGTCACGTGAACAGCTCCACGTCACAATCTCGACAGTCTGATTTCTTATCAAAACCCCATTCAAAAGGATGACTAAATCTATTCTTACAAATGCACAGCTGTTGCCATAAAGCCCAAAATAACCCTCAAAAAAGGCTCAAAAGAGAAGCGAATGATGACTTCTGAAAAATGCCTTGTAAGTCTCGAAATAACGGCATTACAAGCTCAGACTCAGCCGGGGCCACGTGAAGAGGAACAGGCTGAGCGCTGTGGCTGTGGGGCCGCTATGTTTGGGGTCGGTCCACTGGGAGCACTGCACAGATCCTATTTCAAACACCAAATTCCCCGGGGGAAAAGGAGAGCCTACTCGTAGTGGGGCTGCACAGGGCACCTCACCCCAGTTCATGCCCTGGGGCCCCCAGCACGTGGCCTTGCATGGCGACTGTGTCTCTGCAGCTGTGATTAAGGTAAGGATGGGACGCGATCACGCAACATCCAACGGAAGTGCACTTGGAAGGGACAGAAAAGGACTGCGGACCAAGGAGCAGGCCTAACAGGGCCGAGACGCAGGAGCAGTGCTGCCACAGGCCGTGAGTGCCCGGGGCCCCGGGACTGTGACGGAATGAATCTGTGACTCAAGCCCCAGCTACGGGTCCTTCGTTTGCAGCCTCAGAAGTGAGTCCCTTTCCCCCACTTCTCAGGGAAGCTGTCACAGAGAGGGCCCAGGCTCCCCTAAATGGGAGGGAGTGACTTTAGGCGGTACGTGAGCCGTGTGCATCCAATACCGCTCACCGCACAGACCGAGGAAGCCAAGCCCTTGCCCTTCTTTTTCAATCCCAAATAAATCAGACAACTGAGCCCAGCACTGCCGTGCTAAAGCTCTTTCCAACGTGCCGATATCCAGGGCCACGGCAGGCATCCACGCTACTTCATTTTCATCACTGTATTTATGAAAACAGACGTGGTTCCTGACTTAAAGTAAGATTACCTGGTATCCAATGTCCACAGCAGCTCTATTCAAAGTAGCTGAGGGGCCGGCACCAAGGCTCACTTGGTTAATCCTCCGCCTGTGGCGCTGCCATCCCACATGGGCGCCGGATTCTGTCCTGGTTGCTTCTCTTCCAGTCCAGCTCTCTGCTGTGGCCCAGGAGGGCAGTGGAGGATGGCCCAAGTGCTTGGGCCCTGCACCCATGTGAGAGACCAGGAGGAAGCATCTGGCTCCTGGCTCCAGATCGGCATAGTTCTGCCCATAGCAGCCATTTGGGGGGGTGAACCAATGGAAGGAAGACCTTTCACTCCATCTCTCTCTCTCTCTCTCTCACTAACTCTGCCTGTCAAATAAAAATTAAAAAAAAAAAAAAAAAGTAGCTGAAAAGTGGAAAACAGCCCATGGCTCCCTCGAGAGGTGAGCGGAGAGGCAAACTGCGGCACACACTTCAAAATAAGGACCATCCACCCACAAAAAGAAACCAGGTTCTCAGAGCTGCTGTGGCGAGCGGCGAACATCATGCTAGTAAATATGCCAGGACAAAAACCGTATGGTTTTACTGATATGTGGTACTGAGCAGGCAGACTCATAGGGGCGGAAAGTAGGTTAAAGGTGCTGGGGGTGTTGGTTATGGGGACATGGGCAGTTACTGCTCGCGGACACAGAGTTTCTGTTTGGGATGGTGAACAATTCTGGAAATAGACAATTGTGATGGGTGCTCAACACGGTGAAAATACTGAACGTTACTGAATGATACACTTAAAATGGCTAAAACCAAATTTCATGCTATGTGCATTTTACCATAATAAAAATGAGGGGAGCTGTTTGGCCATTAGGGTGCTGGGTCGGGACACCCAGGTCCCAACGGGGTACCTGCATTCAAGTCCCAGCTCTGCTCCCAATGCCAGCTTGCTGCCAATGCTGGGTCCCTGCCACCACACGGGCCAGCTTCAGCCTGGCCCAACCCTGCTGCTACAGACATTCGGGGAGAGAAACAGCAGGTGGGAACTCTCTCTTTGCCTCTCCACTAAATAAATGGATAAAATCCTTTTTAAAACTGCTAAAAACATACATAAGTAAAAGAGCAAGTTCATATAAAGAAGCGTGTTGTGCGTAGACAGTGAAGATGGAGGCAGACCCCGAGGGCAGTTTGGAAGCGGAACTTCACGCTGGTTTCTGCCTCCTGTTGCTCCTGAGTTTCCAGACCGATCCTGCTTCCCAGAGATGCCTGCTCCTCCAGGAGGCTGGCCCCAACCAGCGCAGCCTAGAAACCTGGCCTTTCCCCAGGTCAGGCCCTGGCTGCCTGAATGGCTCTTCAGGCATTTAAACGTGCCCATCAACGTTGGTTCAGCTGCTGGTCACGTTACTGTGCTGTACACATTACTATGATTTTATCTTGCAAAGTCACATCTGTGGGGCAATCAGTGACAGTGAAGCACTTTAAACTAAAAGCGAGAGATACCTGCCCATCCCTCCTGCTACCACTCAGAGCAGGGCTCACCGATGCCAGGTTTCCTGAGGCCATGCTGCAAAACCAGGGGCACAGCCACTGCTCAGGGTCTCTGGTTTTTTCTTACTTTTTTTTTTTTTTTTAAGATTTATTTATTTACTTGAAAGTGAAGAGTTACAGAGAGAGAAGGAGAGGCAGAGAGAGAGGTCTTCCATGTGCTGGCTCACTCCTCAGATGGCCGCAACAGCTGGAGCTGTGCTATTCGGAAGCCAGGAGCCAGGAGCTTCTTCTGGGTCTCCCATGTGGGTGCAGGGGCCCAAGGACTTGGGCCGTCTTTGACTGCTTTCTCAGGCCATAGCAGAGAGCTGGATCAGAAGTGGAGCAACAGGGACTTGTATTGGCACCCATATGGGATATCGGCACTGCAGGCAACGGCTTTACCCACTACGCCATAGCGCTGGTCCATGGGGTCTCTGTTGATGGGCCTAATGTTAAAAGAGCCTCGCTTTTTCAAGAAAAGCTAGAAGTTCAGATTTTTATGTGAAATAGTCAGAATTTTATATAGATAATAGTGTTTTAAAATCAAACTGAAAATCTGAACTGTTTTTATATCAATTCAAATTTTGATCAACTGATTTCAAATTAAATCAAATAGATTAATGGGCAATAATTACCCATCGGGCTATATCTAGCCTAGAACTAGAGAAAGGGATTTTGGATCCCCACTATTAGGGCAGTTAAAACTTTATTATTACTGCTTTTTAAGATTTATTTGATTCTATTTGAAAGGCAGAGTTACAGAGAGAGGCAGGTTCACTCCCTCAAATGGCCACAGCAGCCAGGGCCAGGCAAGGCAGAAGCCAGGAGCCTAGAGCTTCATCCAGGTCTCCCACATGGGTGCCGTCTGCTGCTCTCCCAGGCGCATTAGCAGGGAGCTGGGTGTGAAGTGGCGCAGCCGGGACTCCACCCAGTGCCCGTATGGGACGCTGGTGTTGCAGACGGTGGCTTCACTGGCTCTGCCACAGCAACAGCCCAGGGCGGTTAAAACGGAACCAAGTTGGGGGCTCAGTGTGATGGCTTAGCCATTTAGTGCTTGATTGGTAGACAGAACCCAGCAGCTAGGAGCTGTGTCAGGGACACAGGGCAGTGTGATGGTTTAGCCATTTAGTGCTTGATTACTTTGGAATGGACCTTATTTTCCTCCACAAATTGAATTTGCCAACACGTCTACTAGTATCTCTCTGATCTATATGAATGCTCAAGTTTAGGTTGAATTTTGAACTGCTGTTAGTCCGTGTATCCCAGGATGACGCTCACCCGCCATTAAGCACCATGTCAACACGAGGGTATGGAATCAGCGACCTGTGCCAGCTGGCATGCTGATGAACACACTGCCCGTTCAGGCTGGACGGCCTGGACACGAGACTCAACCTGGCTGCTTTCTCTCTAGTTCTGACACTGCACATGCCCCAGCCTCTCTGAGTGCCACTCTGCATCTGGAAAAATGAGGTGGTGCAACACCTGGTCTACCTCACAAGGCTGTCATGAAGACACCAGCTAATGTGTCTTTTTTTTTTTTTTTTTTAATTATTTATTTGACAGATAGAATTAGATAGGGAGAGAGAGAGACAGAGAGAAAGGTCTTCCTCCCATTGGTTCACCCCCCAAATGGCTGCTACGGCCAGAGCTACGCCGATCCAGAGCCAGGAGCCAGGTGCTTCCTCCTGGTCTCCCATGCAGGTGCAGGGCCCAAGCACTTGGGCCATCCTCCACTGCACTCCCGGGCCACAGCAGAGAGCTGGACTGGAAGAGGAGCAACCAGGACTAGGACCCAGCACCCATACGGGATGCTGGCGCCGCAGGCAGAGGATTAACCAAGTGAGCCACGGCGCTGGCTCCAGCTAATGTGTCTTAAGTAAACTAAGCGCTACAGTGCCAGACGAACAGGCAGCTGTCCTTACCTGTCAGGGTGGCCCTGGGAGCAGTAAACACTGCTTCATGTTTAATGCTAATTGGCCTCTTCCCCTATCAATTAGGGCAGCCTAAGGATTATAAAAATGCAAACAACAAATAAACACTGTGTGCTCTCATGTTTATTCACACCAGTGTGAGAGTCATACTTGCTCTAAAATCTCAGATGTAAAGGTATCAACCTGAGAATGTGCAAAAGCAATGGGACAGCATAAACAACTTCACTGACAGTCAAGTAACCATCAGAAAGCCAGTATGAGTGCCAGTGTGAAAACCAAAGCTTGTGATTATGTTTAAAACTGCAGTTCGGCAAACCTACCTTCCAATTGGCCAGTTTTTTGAACTCTATAATTTTTATAACTGCTCCCATAAGAATACCTAGAAGAGAACACAAAGTTTAACACCAACTTCAGATACGGGAAAGAGTACTCGGTTCACGGAGTTCTGCCACGCTTTACGTCTGAGAACCTAATGGAAATGAGCGTGGGGTTCTATGAGCCATCCATTTCTCACTTGCTTCTCGGGCAAACACACTACAATGAAGTCCACACAATCCTGGGGGAAGGAAAAGCTTACCAGGCAAGACACAAGGATACTCGGCTTGGCATGGAAGATATTTTCTCCCTCTTATTTAAAATATATATATATATTTAATATATATATATATATGAAAGGTAGGGAGAGAGAGAGACAGAAAGAGACAGAGAGACAGAGCGAGAGTGACCACTATCTTCCATCTGCTAGCTCACTCCCCGTGTGGCCCCCTCAGCCGAGGCTGGGCCAGGCTGAAGCCAGGAATTCCATCTGGGTCTCCCACATGGGTGGCAGTGACCAAGTACGGGAGCCATCACGGCTGCCTCCCAAGGCTGTGCGTTAGCAGGAAGCTGGAATTGGAAGCAGGACTGGGGTTGGACCCTGGCACTCTGGACAGGAGGTGGGCATCCCAAAGTGGTGACCTCAGCACTATGCCCACTGCCCACCCTGCACAGAGGACTGACACCTGTCATTTCTGTGCCATCCACTCATGGTCCGTGTGAAATGGCAGGAAGTGTACAGGTTCGCTCTGCAGCCACCATTTCCAAAAAAGAACCCAAAATTGCATTCCTAGCCTCAGCTGCTGCTCTACATTCAATGTTGATTAAAGATAAAACGAACAACCTGAAGTAACAGCTGTTTGAAATTCCTGGAAGAACACTGACCCTCTAAGCTCACCCCGCTTCCCCAGAGCAGCCAGGCTCACGGCTCTCCCGAGAAGTACCCACCACAAAGAATTCTCCGATGGCTCCTTTTCTTTCTTCTTCTTCTTTTTTTTTTTTTTTAATTTATTTGATAGGTAGAGTTACAGACAGTGAGAGAGAGAGACAGACAGAAACAGTGTGAGAGACAGATAGAAAGATCTTCCTTCCGCTGGTTCACTCTTCAAATGGCCGCTATGGATGGCGCTGCGCCGATCCGAAGCCAGGAGCCAGGTGCTTCCTCCTGGTCTCCCTTGCGGGTGCAGGGGCCTAAGCACTGGGCCATCCTCCACTGCCTTCCCGGGCCACAGCAGAGAGCTGGACTGGAAGAGGAGCAACCAGGACAGAATCCGGTACCCCAACCGGGACTAGAACCCGGTGTGCCGGCGCCGCAGGCGGAGGATTAGCCAAGTGAGCCGTGGCGCCGGCCAACGGTTCCACTTATATGGAATGTCTAGAAGAGGCAAATTCAGGGGTAGAAAGTAGGTAAGTGGTTTTGAGGGGCTGGGGGCAGGGCAAAATGTTAATGGGCATGGGGTTTCTTTCTGGGGTGAGGAAAAAGTTCTATAATCAATGGTGGTGATGTCTGCACAACTCTGCATATACTAAAAACCACACAATTGTATACTTTCAAATGAAGTTCATGGTATATTAATTATAATTCAATTTTTAAAAAACTCAAGTCTTGCCAGCACTGACTCACTAGGCTAATCCTCCGCCTGCAGCGCCGGCACACCGGGTTCTAGTCCCGGTCGGGGCGCCGGATTCTGTCCCGGTTGCCCCTCTTCCAGGCCAGCTCTCTGCTGTGGCCAGGGAGTGCAGTGGAGGATGGCCCAAGTGCTTGGGCCCTGCACCCCATGGGGGACCAGGAGAAGCACCTGGCTCCTGGCTTCGGATCAGCGCGGTGCGCTGGCCGCAGTGCGCCGGTTGCGGCGGCCATTGGAGGGTGAACCAACAGCAAAGGAAAACCTTTCTCTCTCTCTCTCTCTCTCTCTCCCGCTGTCCACTCTGCCTGTCAAAAAAACAAAAAAAAACAAAAAACAACAACAACAAAAAAACCTCAAGTCTTTTTAACCATTCCTCTCCAACTGTCCGTTGCTAACAGTCGTGGGGAGCAAGTCAGCCGGCCTGTGTCTCTGTGTGTAAGGGCCCCCCCACTCGAGCGAGGGC
Organism: Lepus europaeus; assembly: GCF_033115175.1. Taxonomy (NCBI): domain Eukaryota; kingdom Metazoa; phylum Chordata; class Mammalia; order Lagomorpha; family Leporidae; genus Lepus; species Lepus europaeus. The sequence goes on along the minus strand of NC_084836.1, from coordinate 114,893,559 downwards.
TGATGCAGGCAGGAATGCGGGGACACGGGCACCTTTCTTCCTGAAAATGTCGACAAATTATCCTCCCGAGTGGCTGTACCAACTCAGATCTCCATCGGAAAGCACCCCACCCTCACCAGCGCTGGAAATGGGCAATCATCAGATGTTAACGTTTCTGCCAATGTGCAGGGCAAAACTGTACTTTAAACACTTCCATTTAAGGAGGAGGAAAGAAGAGAATAAAGTTGCCTCCTCCAAGCCCCCAGCTGGGAAAAAAATTAAAAAAAAACACCACATTTCAATTTGGATTTGGATTCAATTTCTATTGTGATCATTCTCCTTACTCGGTGAGGGGAACCCCCTTTCTCTGCAGGAAGATGTCATTTTTAAAGTGTTTTTCTGTTCTACTAAAACCTAAACCTCTTCCTTGGTTAATGTATAACAAACTTCAATATCACAACGAACACTTCTATAGTCACACATGAAGCAGTCATTCTGCTCTGAGTCATTGGAAAGCTTTGTAAAATACCATGTGCTGCTACTGTTATTAGTATTACTTGAGTCATTTTTTTTTTTTTTTAAGAATTATATATTTATTTGGAAGTCAGAGTTACACAGACAGAGGGAGAGACAGGGATCTTCCATCTCACTGGTTCACTCCCCAGATGGCCACAACAGCCAGGGCTGGGTCTGGCCGAAGCCAAAGGCCTCTTCCAGGTTTCCCACGTGGACAGCAGGGGTCTGAACACTTGGGCCATCTTCTGCTGCTTTTCCCAGGCCATTAGCAAGGAGCAGGATGGGAAGTGCAGCAGCCAAGACTTGAGCCAGCAGCTGTGTGGGATGCTAGTGTCACAGGCAGTGGCTTAACTCCTCTATACCACAACCTAGGTCTTGAGTTATCCTTTTGAGATTGGTCTGGGACTAACCTGTGGTGCAGCATTCAATTTAGACTGAAGAGGGAGGGGCCAGCGCTGTGGTGCAGTGGGTTAAACCACTGCCTGCAATGCCAGTACCAGTTTGAGTCCCAGCTGTTCCAATTCCAATCCAGCTCCCCGCTCATGCACATGGAAAAGCAGCAGAGGATGCCCAAGTACTTGGGCTCCTGTCATCCATTTAAGAGACTTGGATGGTGTTCCTGGCTCCTGGCTTTGGCCCTGCCTGGCCCTGGCCACTGCAGTCATTTGGGGAGTGAACCAGTAAACGGAAGCCCGCTCTCTCTCTCCTCTATAACTGCATTTCAGATAAACAGATAAATCTTAAAAGTAAATGAATAAATTAAGACTGAAGTTCAAAGTGAAATTTCATCAATTTTCTCTACCGGGGAAATTTATTTATATCACGCAATTGGCCTCAGAAGGGAAATACTGCCTTAATTATAATTCTAGATAAAAGGAACTGGAGCAAAGACCCTCAGGTTACAAACTTTTATTTCTGATTTTATGAAAGTGTCAATGCATGGAGCTGGTGTTGTGGCGTAATGGGTTAAGCCGCCACCCACGATGCTGCATCCCATATGGGTGACAGTTCATGTCCCGGATGCTACACTTCAGATCCAGCTCCCTGCTAATAGCCTGGGGAAAGCAGAGGAAGATGGCCCAAGTATCTGGGGCCCCTGCCACCCACAGGAGAGGCCTGGATGAAGCTCCTGGCTCCTGGCTCCAGCCTGGCCCAGTGCTGGCTGATGTGGTCACCAAGAGAGTGAAACAGTGGATAGAAGACCTCTCTCTCTGTCTCTCCTTTCTTTCAAACAAATAAATAACTCTTTAAAAAGAAACACTGTATATTTAAAAATATACCCAAAAATAAAGCTTATAAAGTAGTGAGATTTAAGAATAAAACAGAGGGGCTGGTGCTGTGGCGTAGTGGGTAAAGCCACCGCCTGCAGTGCCGGCACCCCTTTTGGGTGCTGGTTCTAGTCCCAGCTGCTCCACTTCCGGTCCAGCTCTCTGCTGTGGCCTGGGAAAGCAGTGGAAGATGGCCCAAGTGATTGGGCCCTGCACCCACGTGGGAGACTCGGAAGCAGCTCCTGGCTCCTGGCTTCAGATCGGCGCAGCTCTGGCCATTGCAGCCACATGGGGAATGAACCAGCGAATGGAAGACCTCTCTCTCTGTCTCTACCTCTCTCTGTAACTCTGGCTTTGAAATAAATAAAAATAAATCTAAAAAAAATAAATGAAACCTGAACAGAAGCACAGTTCTGCTATCTTCTGTCTCTAGTGACTGTCACCACACGTCAGCATGGCCACCCCTGGTCTCACCCAGAGCATCGGGGACAACTGATGGGAGTCTGTGGAGCCTCTTGGTCCAGGATTTGTCACTTTAAATCATTTCCAATCCTCAAGGGACTACTGCAGGGAGGAAGGCTCAGGGGGTTTAAGTAGCTTATCTGAGAGCTTAGAGCCAGGAGGTGGCAAAGGCCTGCCAGCTGCCAGGCACACCCTACAAGCTCATGACGCTAAAGACCCTGGGAGACTGCCCGGCTAATGCTCATCTCACACCCAGGGCACTGCCGGGCCCCCAGCATCACTGTCAAGTTCCTGATCATTACGGTTCCAGGGGCAAGGCTTCACATGTATTAACAGTAAGGTTACAAACACCATGCAGAGCATGGCCCTCCTAGCTCCCTTGAACATATACACGTGCACGCACTTGCATACACACACATATATGTAGATTTGCACTGCGCTAAAAATATACACACATCAATATTGCATGTCAGGGCCAGCGCTCTAGTGTAGTTGGCTAAGCCTCCACCTGCAGCGCCAGCACCCCATATGGGCACTGGTTTGAGTCCTGACTGCTCCACTTCCGATCCAGCTCTCTGCTATGGCCTGGGTAAGTAGTAGAAGATGGCCCAAGTCCTTGGGCCCCTGCACCCGCGTGAGAGACCCAGAAGAAGCCCCTGGCTCCTGATTTTGGATTGGCCCAGCTCCAACCATTGTGGTCATCTGGGAAGTGAACCAGTGGATGGAAGGCCTTTCTTTCTCTCTCTGTAACTCTACCTCTCAAATAAATTTTTAAAAAATCTTTAAAAAAAAGCACACTGCTAATGGGTATTATCACCATTATTTTAGTTCATTCTCATAACAACCGTACAAAACCATAACAATGCAGGTGATAATTTTTAATTAAAGATTTATTTATTTATTTGAAAGGCAGAGTTACAGAAAGATAGATCTTCCATCTGCTGGTTCACTCCCCAAACAGCCACAACGGCTGGACCTGGGCCAGTCCAAAGCCAAGAGCCAGGAGCTTGATTCAGTCTCCCACATAGGTGCAGAGGCCCAAGGACTTGGGCTGTCTTCTGCTGCTTTCCCAGGTACATCAGCAGGGATCTGGACCAGAAATGGAAAAGCCAGGACTCAAACCAGTGCCCAAACAGGATGCCGGCACTGCAGGTGGCAGCCTAACCTGGTGCACTACAGCGCCACCTCTAGATGATAATATTAATAGCAGCAGCAGGGACCAGCACTGTCGCAGTAGGTAAAGCTACCATCTGCAGCACTGGCATCCCACATGGGCACCGGCTCACATGCTGGCTGTTGCACTTTTCTTTTAAGATAGGGAAGCAAGTTTTTTTTGTTTTTTTTTTTTTTGAGTTTTTAAAGTTATTTATTTGAGATAGTTACAGAGAGAGAAACAGAGAGAGAGGTCTTCCACCTACTGGTTCACTCCCCAAATGGCCACAATGGCCAGAGCTGAGCCAATCCAAACCCAGGAACCAGGAGCTTCTTCAGGAACTCCCACGTGGGTGCAGGGGCCCAAGCACGGGGGCCATCTTCTACTGCTTTTCCAGGCCATAGCAGAGAGCTGGATCAGAAGAGGAGCAGCCAGGATATGAACTGGTGCCCATGTGGGATGCTGGCACCGCAGGCAGAGGCTTAGCCCACTATGCCACAGCGCCAGCCCCCAGCTGTTGCATTTGTGATCCAGCCCCCTGCAGTACCTGGGAAAGCCCTGGAGGAGGGCCCATGTGTGTGGGCTTCTGTACCCATGTGGAAAACTACATGAGGCTCCTGGCTCCTGCCTGGCCCAGCCCTGGTTATTGTGGCCATTTGGGGAGTGAATCAGCGGATAGAAGATCTCTCTCTTCTCTCTGTCTCTCCCTCTCTCACTGTAATGCTCACTTTCAAATAGATAAATAAATCTTTTTTTTTTTTTTTTTGGACAGGCAGAGTGGACAGTAGAGGGAGACAGAGAGAAAGGTCTTCCGTCTTCCTTTTTGCCATTGGTTCACCCTCCAATGGCCGCCGCGGTAGGCGCACTGCGGCCGGCGCACCGCGCTGATCTGATGGCAGGAGCCAGGTGCTTCTCCTGGTCTCCCATGGGGTGCAGGGCCCAAGCACTTGGGCCATCCTCCACTGCACTCCCTGGCCACAGCAGAGAGCTGGCCTGGAAGAGGGGCAACCAGGACAGGATCGGTGCCCCGACCGGGACTAGAACCCGGTGTGCCGGCGCCGCAAGGCGGATGATTAGCCTAGTGAGCCGCGGCGCCGGCCTGATAAATAAATCTTTTAAAAAAAAAAATAGCAGCAGAGGCCCAGCGCTGTGGTGTAGACCTATGCCTGTGGCACCGGCATCCCATGTGGATGCCAGTTGGAGTCCCAGCTACTCCTCCTCCAATCCAGCTCTCTGCTATGGCCTGGGAAAGCAGAAGACGGCCCAGTGCTTGGGCCCCTGCATCTGGGTGGGAGGCCTGGAAGAAGCTCCTGGCTTCAGGTCTGCTCAGCTCCAGCTGTCGCAGCCATTTGGGGAGTGAATCAGTGGATGGAAGACCTTTCTCTCCCCATCCTCCCTTCCTCTCCGTAACTCTACGTCTCAAATAAATCAATCTTAAAAAAAAGCAGCAGCAGCAGCTATTGATTACTTAGCAGCCGGGCACTGTAAGTGATTTGCGAACATCACCTGTTGGACGTCTCATCCTGTGAGGCCACCTGTGTTTTACAGATAAGGAAGTGTGGCCGCCCAGCCTCACTCAGCTGGTATTCAGCAGATCCAGAATTGCCTTAAAAAGGAATTATTTTATTTTTACTTGATTACGTAACAGATGCATATGGTACAAAATTTAAAAGGTACAGGAATATAAAAAGCACACAAAAAGGGTGGGCGTTTGGCCTACCAGTCAGGATGCCGTTTAAGACACCTGCACCCCACATCTGAGCGCCCAGGCCCAGCCTCGGGCTCCACTCCTGATCTCAGCAGACCGGGGGGCAGCAGTGATGGCTTCAAGTGGCTGGGTCCCTGCCACCACTGCGGGAGACCTGGATGGAGTTCCTGACTCCCGGTCCTGGGTTGTAGGCATATGGCGAGTAAACCAGCAGACGGGCTTTCTCTCTCTCAAATAAACAAACAAATAGCGAGCATTCAGTGAGGACTCGAGTCTCCTCCCACGCCTGTTTCCGTTCCTCCTTTCCAGAGGACCCAGCATCCCCAGTTTCTTGGTAACTGCACATTTCCTCGAGGCCAGCCCTCCGCCCTCTCCCACTGTAAATCTATGATCATGTATGCACACATCAAGTCATTTCTAAGACAAATGGTAGGATGGCATTCACATTTCCCTGATTTGCTTTTAACACTATCTGGGAAACCATTCCAGGGCAAGCCGGGAAAGCTTCCGTCCTGCCAGCTGCGTTATGGCCACAGCGTGCTGCACCACATTAACGCGCCACACGTCAAACACGTAACGGGCCTGAGGCGGTTCCAGGCTTTTCACTACCCTGCCATCGCTGTCGCCACCCGAGTAAAGGGGCATTTCACCCACGTGAACGCATCCAAGCAACTCCTGGCCGGCGGGGCCGGGGCAGGGAGGCTTGCTGGCTCAAGGTAGGGTACCTTTCATTCTGTGAAGTTTGCCAGTTGCCTCCTGTGGGAGACTCACTCGTGAGGCCCCGCCCCAGCTGCTAATGCTCACCACCGTCCCCTTCTCCAGAAAGATGTGCTCATGGCGGAAACTGTGCACACCTTACACCAGCCAGTAGCCAACAGCTGATTGACGGGGGCTCAGGCTTCGGCCCCTTGCTTTAAGGACAGACAGCCCACCCTGCCTCCCTCCCTCAGGCTCATCGCCACCAGAGACACATCCGTGTTGGGCTCCTTCCCTGTTCTTGCCTCCCTTTCCTACAGTCCAATTCCTGCAGAGAATAAATTACATGTCCCCAAAACTGTCCCAGACTGCTTCTGAAACAACCGGCACCAGGAATGGGGTGGCCGTCACAGGAAGGGGGCTGGCAGCGTGGGGACCGCGGGGAAGCGCTGCTGCTCACTCCGCGGGCGCAGAGCCACTGTGAGTCGGACACTGGGGAGGGAAGCGCACCTGCTCAGGCAGTAACCCTAGGAAGGAGAGGATCATGGGAAATCAAAAGTCTAAGGATAGGGCATTGTGTGGTGTCGCTGAGCTCAATCACCACTTTGGGCAAAGGACAAAGTCGGGGGGAGGCCCCCTGATGCCATTCCAGACCCTCCCTGCAGCTGGGGGCTTACAGAGCTAGAGGCCAGCACGGGACTTAAACAGAAATGCACAGCTCTTCTGAAAAAGCTGAACTCACGCAACAAATCTCTGGTGCCTTCTGTCAGGGAAGGAGGGGACCCCGGACTTGGGACAGGGGACCTGTGGGATGCACAGGAGCACCTAGAGCTTCTGGACTCCCATGGCCCAGCTCCCTGATGGAATACAGAGCTGTGCAGGCTATTTCAAGATTACAAAGAAGCCCCAAATGAGGCGAGTTCCCTACAAGACGAAGATCAGCCCTCACCCTCCCTCCCTCACCAGAGACCAAGAATGAGGGCTGTCTTGTAGTGCGGGTCTGCTAAGAGGAGAGGGACGCACACCAAAGGACCCGCAGGGCCGGACTAGCACACGGCAGCTGGCAGGTGTGCCTGGGAGGAGACGCCGAGGTCCTGGACCAAAGATGGGGAGGGGCACAGCAGAAAGCAGGGGGCTGCTCATCCTTAGGCCCAGGGCAGGATTTACGACTGGGCGAGGCCCACAGCTGTAACTCAGTGCTGACAGCACTCCCGGGTGCTTGGAACAAGCAATGGTGCATTAAAGGAAGCAGAGACCAGGGAGGGTTGGGAGGTTTAGAGGGGCTGGGCATGGGCACAGCGGCTGGGGATCACTTGGGGGGCCCCCATCCCACACTGGAAGCATCTCAGTTCCGATCCAGCTTCCTGTTAATGAGCACCCTGGGAGGCAGTGGGTGATGGTCCCAGTACTTGGGCCTCTGCCACTCACATGGGAGCCCAGGATGGAGTTCTGGCTTCCTGACTTCAGTCTGGCCCAGCCCTAGCTATTGTGTGCATTTGGGGAGTGAACCAGCAGATGGAGGATCTGACCTGTCAAATAAAATGACAATTAAAATTTTTTTCTGGGGGTAGGAGGCTGGTGTTGTGGCACAGCAGGTTAAGCTGCCACCTGCAACACCAACACCCCATATGGACGGCAGTTCAAGTCCCAGCTGCTCCACTTCTGATCCAGCTCCTTGCTAATGCACCTGGGACAGCATCAGAGGACTGCCCAGTGCTTGGGCCCCTGCACCCACATGGGAGACCGAATGAAGCTCCTGGCTCCTTCCTTCGGCCTGGCCCAGCCCTGGCTGTTGTGGCCATCTGGGGAGTGAACTAGTTCATGGAAAATCTATGTCTCTCTCTATATCTGTAACTCTGCCTTTCAAATAAATAAATAAATCTGAAACCAAAAAAAAGTTAGGGTTCAGAGAAGGGGGTATGCAAAGAAGGATCTACTGTACAGGACTGGAAAACTTGCACGGTGACTACGTTCCTGGGGAGGGCCTGCAGGACCAAGCAACCAGGAACGCCCTGGCCAAAGGACGCCGTTCTCTGCGGGGTCACCAGGACCCACTGTTCTGCAGGCAGGCTTCCCAGAGGCACCCGGGGTGACAGAACTCTGGGGAGGCAGAGGCAAGTGGCAAACACATGGCACCAACTGAAGTCTGACCTGCAGGGGCCACGGAGGTCCTGGCTGTACGATCAGAAAGAGCAAGCGAGAAGCTAAGGTCAGCCACCCCAGCACAAAGTCAAACCCGCTGCCCTGCTTCTAGACCAGGGCCAGTGCCTGGACCGGACCCCACAGGTTCAGGGCAAAGCCAGGTCCCCGAGGAAGGACCCTGAGCCACCCCGGCAAGGGTCGACAGTCAGCGGCTACCCATTCCTCCCAGAGCTGGGCAGCCATTCAGCCAGCAGTCACGGACAGGGGAGGAGGAACGCTCGGGCACTCGAGGGCTGTCAGGCGCAGGGTGCAGGCCTCTGATCCGAGGCAGCACCCTCTGGAGCAGGGAGCGACTGCACGCCCGGCCTAGGCCCGTCAGCCGCGGTGCCCTCACAGGCGTGTCCTCAGTCCCAGGGACACTTCCAGCAGTTGGCAGAGCTCTCACATCAGTTCCTGACCTACCAGGTCAGAGTTATTCCAGCAGGAAAGGTGAGGAGGAGTGCCCACAACCCCACCCCGCCCCGTAGCTCTCTGGCCGCAGCAGCGGATGGAACCAACACAGCATCCCGGAGGGAAGGGCAGAGCCTCCTGCTGCCCTCACACACGCGTGGAGCCCAAGGGCGGTGAGCCCCACCTAGTGAGCTGCTCTGGCCAGCCCAAACTGGCAGGTGCAGCAGACTGACGCAAACCGACCTGAGTGCTTGTCCCACACTGTGCTGTGGGCTCTCCAGGGAAGGCGTCTTCCTCCAGGTACTGACGCCCTCACATCTGGGGTACGTGGCTCTCCATCTGCAGAATGGGCTCTTTTCCAGCTCACCACGAGGAAGAATCAGAGGCAGCCTGTGATCCCTTGGGACAGACACAGGCTGCCTCACGGTCTGGCGCCTTCACATTTTCTGTCAAACACAGTCCGAGGTGACCAGGGCCACAAAGCAACCCTGGTCTTAAGTGGTGACCTCACGCCCAGCTGCCAGGACAGGACAGCGTGCTCAAGAATGGAAAGCCCGGAACTGCCCATCAGTGTAGGCGGAGGCCTAGTGCCTGGGGAGCGCCGTGACACCCTGTCTAGGTAAAGGACAAAACATTGCACTTTCCACGAGCTGCCACCTGCAGGAGGCACCGTGCCCGGGAGGCCTCTCTAAGTGTGAGAGGCGTCACCTACACTGGAGGAAATGACTCTGACCCAACTTCTGAGCTTGTGAAAGGCAGGTGGTTGGAGGGAGACCCACAAGCACGGGCCCTGCAGCGGGTCCAGCTGCAGTCCAAGCAAGCCAGCCACTCTGGCCACAGGCTCTGGAGACTCTGGGGTACTGGACGCACCCGTGGCACCTCCAGCAAGCTCCAAGACGAGGGTCCCTCAGCATACGTCCCAGGCTCTGAAGCAAGGTCAGGCCACTGAGAGAGGAGAACTGTGTGCCATTCAGAAGGCTGTTCCTCACAGGCCACCAGGACCTGGCAGGGACAGAGCACCTGAGCGGGGGATGTCAAGTGACCCTACGGCCCCAAATGTCCTTCCTAAGCTGGACTGTCACACCAGCAAGTTAAGAGGCCAGGCGGGCCCAGCAGCAATCCAATTTTAAGATCAAAGTGTCCAGGAGATCAGACCTGCGCAGGTCTGCTGTGTGACATCTCCCACTGTCCCACCAACACCGCTCTATCTCCCCCCACATTCTGCCTTGCTGGGCACCTTTATGAACAGCTGACAGAGAAGGAAAACACCCCAACCCAAGCTCGGTTCACGGCTGATGGCTCAGCCAGCTCTGACCTTGATGGTGTGTGTCTGTGCAATGGTCCCCAAACACATTGCCACATTGTGGCAATGGCAGATGGGAGCCAAGCGCAGGCCCTGGCATGAACTCCCTCTCGCAAGGCTGATGCGCGACTGGACAGCCATAGAAACCGAAACCATGGCACCCTCCCTGCAGAAGCCCCGCCTGCCGCACCCCTGCCATCCAGCAGAGGGCATGGTCCATTCCGAGGCTGACACATAGGCTGCCCGGTGTGTGTTTGGACCAGCGCCCCTGTTCAAGGGCCCACATGTGTCAAAGCCACCACTGTGGGATCCTGCATAGCGGCATGTCAAACCTAGAGTCACACAGCAGTGGCCCCATGGCTGGACTCCGCAGTGTCTTACGTCACACACCACATCTCCTAGAAGCCGCCAACCACCCAGAGAGGTAAACCAGGCCCTGAAAGACGGAGTTGAGGCCCTGGCTCAGAGATAACATCCTGTGGGGATGGGAAGCAGGATGAACACACTCCTTGAGCCAACGACCGTGATATGGGGTGGCATGTCTCCACCAGGTAAGCAGAGGCAGGACCCAGTGGACAGAAGTAGAGGTGACCCCCTCAGGGGCGAGGACTCCTGCTGGGGAAGCTCCGCTCCCTCAGGCTGGGCTCAGTGGTTAAGAGGTCCTGGCTCCCAGAAGGGTATGTTTCTGCCAGGATCACCCAGGAAGTCACGACGGTGGCTGTCTGGGCCCTCTGGGTTCCTTGGACTCTTTTGGACAGACCAATAGGCCTAGAAACCAAAGACCAGACTGGCAGGATACTGGACTCTGCAGCATGGGGAGTGAGGTCTGCTGTGACGTAACGGAGATAAGAAATTAGGGAACAGGGACCAGAGCTGCGGTGCCGCGGTTACGCTGCTGCTGGGGGCACCAGCACTTGCGTCAGCACCTGTTCCCGCCCCAGTCCTGGCAGATCCACTTCCACCCAGCTCTCTGCGAAGATTCTGGGAAGACAGAGAAGATGGCCCGAGTGCTCGGGGTCCTGCTCCCACACAGGAGACCCAGAGGAGTTCCAAACTCCTGGCTTCAGCCTGGCCCAGCCCCAGCTGTTGTAGCCATTTTGAGAGTGAACCTGAATATGGAAGATCTCTCTCTCTCTGCCTTTCAAATAAATAAATCTTTATATATACATATGTATATGTATATATGTATGTGTGTGTAAAAAAACTTTGTAACCAACCACAAATAACTCTCTGAAAATAGTTTATACACTCAGGGCCCTTAACATTAATAGCTTTTTGAAAGTATGTTTTGGGGCCAGCACTGTGGCATAAGGCGCCGGTGTAAGTCCCGGCTGCTCCACTTCTGATCCAGCTCCCTGCTAATGTGTCTGTGACAGCAACAAAACACGGCCCAAGTCCTTGGGCCCCTGTATCCAATTGGGAGACCCGTAAGAAGCTCCTGGCTCCTGGCTTCAGACTGGCTCAGCTCTGGCCATTGCAGCCATTTGGGGAGTGAACCAGCGGATGGAAGATCTCTCTCTCTCTGTAATTCTGCCCTCAAATAAATAAATCTTAAAAAAAAAAAAAAAAAGAGCTCACGAGCAGTTTAAGCTGCATCAACATTAGTCAGACTCTGATAGTCTAAAAAGCAATCAAAGTTGTAACACATTAGGATTTTTCTTTGGTAAGCTTTAAAAATTTTTCAGGGGCCGGCGCTGTGGCACAGTGAGTTACTCCTCCGCCTGTGGTGCCAGCATCCCATATGGGTGCCGGTTCTAGTCCTGGCTTCTCCTCTTCCAATCCACCTCTCTGCTGTGGACTGGGAAAGTAGCAGCAGATGACCAAGCCCTTGGGCCCTGCACCCACATGGGAGACCTGGAAGAAGCTCCAGGCTCCTGGCTTCAGATCAGCACAGCCCTGGCCATTGCGGCCATTTGGGGAGTGAACCAACGGAAGGAAGACCTTTCTCTCTGTCTGTCTCTCTCTCACTGTCTGTAACTCTACCTCTCAAATAAATAAATAAAATCTTTAAAAAAATTTCTTTCAACACTTAAGAACCATGAGAACACAACTACTGTATCTGCTTTTCCCAGAACTACTTTTAGTCAGGAACTGAGTGGTTTTTTTTTTTCTTTTTCATAATCTTCCACTTAAAACCCTTCCTGCTAATGTGCGTATCCCTGGCAGAGCAGGAAGCTGGATCAGAAGTGGAGCTGGGACCACAGCCAGGGACTCTGACAGGGGAGACAGGCATGCCAATGGCATCCCAACCGCTGCACTAGAAGCCTGCCCCAGCGACGCTTCTGTGAGAAGACAGCTCACGCTCACGCGGAAACTCAATGAGCTGCAGAGGGAGCGCGTCCTACAGGGCCCACGGTCCTTTTCTGTGCCGGCCTGACCCTCGCACCAGAGGACGACAGACAGCAGCCTCTGGGGGCTGGTGTGCAGGGCGGCGGGAAAGCTGCTGCTGGCATCCCACAGGGGCACCAGGTCGCATCCCAGCTGCTCTACTTCCAATCCAGCTCCTGGGAATGGCCTGGCAGAAGACGGCCCAAGCATTTGGGCCCCTGCCACCCACCAGTGAGACCCAGATAAAGCTCCTGGCTTTGGCCTGACCCAGCCTTGGCCATTGCAGCCATCTGGGGAGTCTCTCCCCCTTTCTCTGCAACTCTTCAAATAAATAAATAAACCTTTAAAAAATAAAAAAGAACTTCCGGCTGGGAGAGGCAGGTTAAGAGAATGTACTCCTGAAAGAGTGAAAGCCCACTTTGTCTGCAGCTTCCTCTGAACTGCTTTTAGGCCCAAAAGCTGGACAGCCTCCAAACAGTGGATACCTTGGTATTCTTTTTGGTTTGTTTTTTGTTTTTTTGACAGGCAGAGTGGACAGTGAGAGAGAGAGACAGAGAGAAAGGTCTTCCTTTGCCGTTGGTTCACCCTCCAATGGCCGCCACAGTAGGCCCACTGTGGCCGGTGCACCGTGCTGATCAGATGGCAGGAGCCGGGTACCTATCCTGGTCTCCCATGATGTGCAGGGCCCAAGCACGTGGGCCATCCTCCACTGCACTCCCTGGCCACAGCAGAGAGCTGGCCTGGAAGGGGGGCAACCGGGACAGAATTCAGTGCCCCGACCGGGACTAGAACCCAGTGTGCCGGCGCCGCAAGGCGGAGGATTAGCCTAGTGAGCCGCGGCCCCGGCCGATACCTCGGTGTTCTGTTACAGCTGACTCCACTGGAGAGAAGTGTTCCTTCAGTTTCTCTCGCTCTGCTAAAGAACTATTCCGAAAACTCTGCCAGCATGTCTGAGTTCTAACCAAATGTCCTCTGATACACTGGTACTTTCTGGACCCCAGTCCAAGAAGTGCTCTTATGCTTCCAAATCACCTGAGTTAGCAAACAGGTACAGAAGCAAGAGACAAAAAAGCAAGCACTACTGAGCACCGGGGACACGGAGTCCAGGAGCCTTCGTCTGGCCACGTCTGAAGCAGGCCCCTTCTGCAGTGTTTTTGGTTCTGTGAGCCAGGCAGGTACCCTCTCCACCAATCTGCGTTCTTGGAATCAATTTGAACTGGGTTTTCTGCTTTTAGCTGCTTTTAGCTGCAAGTGCAAGAGCACCTGACTACACAGGAGATGTTTATCATGCGAGGGGAAGCGAGGTAGGCAGCTCCTGTGCTATCAATTCAACAAAACAACAATGCAATCGAGCATCTGAGCTTCTCACCCAACCCCCTGGCAATTCTTAGTATTCTGGCATCTGTCTTTGAGTCACACTGGTTTCAAGATGACTACCAGCGCTCCGGGCATCACATCCTCATTCCGCAGCGTCAGAGGAAGGAGGGGTGAGTTTCTATCGAGAAGACTCCTCATCTCAGCAGTCGCCAGAGCCAGGTTTCACACCGCCTTGCTGCCTTTACCCCCTCAGCCCACCACAGGCAAAGGAAAGTGGAAATATTCTGATGACTAAGATCGTAGGTGCCCAGCATGCTTGAGCGCACTGAGGCAAGACACCGGTCAGAATCAGGAGTGCGGCAGCAGGCACGGTGCTCGGGCCCCCTATCAGAGCGCCTGGACTGGACTCCTGGCCCTGGCTCCCAACTCCAACTTTCCACCAACACCTAGCCTAGCAGTAGGGGTCGCCGTGCCCCAAGGGGAGTCCTCCGAGAAGCAGAGGCTGACGAAAGGGGAGCTCACAGACAGGCGTCCCCAGGGGTGTTTGGGTGAGGAGGCAGCCACCCTTCTCCGGGTCCCCGGTCCTCCTCTGAGAGATGGGATCCTAACACCCCGGCGGCAGGTTGCGGCAAGAATCAGTGTGATTGGGCGATGGGACTCTAGTGGGCCCTGGCACTGGGGAGGCGCCCAGGCTGGACGTCACGGTGACTGCTCTTAGGATGGGAATCACCGCGAGCACTTACCTAGAGAAACCACAGCAACGCTCTCTGGCAAGAAATGCAGTCTGTACCTGATGAGCAGGTGCACCAATATGATGCAGATAGCTGCAGGGAGAAGAAAAACACACTGTTAAAAATATATAGCCCAAATATAAATAAAATAAAAATATATAGCCCGATCCGACTAACAAAACTCGGTCACGGCAGTGCTTGTTTCTAGGGCACTGTGAAAGGGACAACTGGCACTGACCGAGAATTTCGGCTGTATTTTTAATATCTTATTTCTTTTTTAAAAAAGATTTATTTTATTTATTTTAAAGAGTTACAGAGAGAGGTAGAGACAGAGAGAGAGGTCTTCCATACGCTGGCTCACTCCCCAGGTGGCCACAATGGCCAGAGCTGCGCAATCCGAAGCCAGGAGCCAGGAGCTTCCTCCCAGTCTCCCACGCGGGTGCAGGGGCCCAAGGACTTGGGCCATCTTCCCCTGCTTTCCCAGACCATAGCAGAGAGCTGGATCAGAAGAGGAGCAGCCGGGACTAGAACCGGCGCCCATATGGTGGGATGCCAGCGCTTCAGGCCAGGGCTTTAACCCACTGCACCACAGCGCCAGTCCCAATATCTTATTTCTTAACTTGGGGGTAGACATACAGAGTTCATTATATTTTCTCTACACTTCTGTGTGCCTTAACCATAGTTCACTTTCCAATGGTTACTGGAGGAGGAACAGAAATCCAATTAAGGCCCTGGTCAGCACATGGTGTCCTGCATCAGGGTATTTGGGCCTCTGCCACCCACGTGGGAGAACGGAACTGAGTTCCCAGCATCCCCACAGTGAGCATCTGGGGAGTAAACCAGTAGGTGGGAGATCTCTCTCTCTCTCACTCAAATAAACAAATACAATTTTAAAAAAGATTTACTTATTTATTTGAAAGACAAAGAGAGAGAGAGAGAGAGAGAGAGAGAGAGAGATCTTCCATCTGCTGGTTCACTCCCCAAATGGCCACAATGGCTAGGGCTGGGACAGGCTGAAGCCAGGAGCTCCATCTAAGTCTCCCATGTGGGTGCAGGGACCCAAGCACTTAGGCCGCCTTTGGCTGCTTTCCCAAGCGCATGAGCAGGGAGCTGGACTGGAAGCAGAGCAATCAGGACTCCAACCAGCACTCACAGGGGCACCGGCATCACAGCAGTGACTCAACCTGCGGCCCCAGTCCCAATAACACTTTTTATTTTAAAAGAAATCCTTTAAAAACATTCTGGGGAGTGAATCAGCGAATGGAAGACCTCTCTCTCTCTCTTTCCCTCTCTCTCTCTCTCTTTCCCTCTCTCTCTCTCCCCCTGCCTCTCTGTAACTCTGCCTTTCAAATAAATAAATAAATCTTAAAAAAATATTTAAAATTATTCAAAACTTCCTGATTCTGCTAAAAGATTCTCAATTGTTTTGAAGCAATTGCCAAGGAGAACTCTAAAAGGTAAGGAGGGAGCCACGTACATCAATCTAACGGCTGACAGGAAGTATCTGGCCCATGTGACTGGCTCTCTAACACAGAAAGAAGCAAAGGCGTTTACAAACAGGTGACAAGAGCATCAGCGATGTGGAGACGGACACGCCTGCTCTCTCACCGGCTGCAGCTGAGTACCACCTCTCCCCCCGGGGCAGCTGGGAGTCAGGACTCCGCCCAAGCCTGTCTCACTCAACCCCCCAGTGCCCAGCGAACCAGCCATGACTACCATTATCTGCTGTGGGTAGAGAAGAAGGAAGTGGGCTTGCCGCACGGCACGGCAGGTGTCACTGCCACAGTGACTCCGCCCCCTCACTCACCCCCACTGGCTGCCTTCACCACTCACCTCCCACAGACCAAGAGGCCTGAGAGAGAAGAGGAGGCGACAGAAAGAACTACGTGAAAGGAGTATTTCTGGACCAAAAAAAATAGGCATACTTTGGTATAAATCGTTCCTGAGTGTAATCTCTTGGTCCAAATGCTGGTGTGTATGTCTGTCAATCAGGCACCTGGGTGGTAATACTATCTGATCAATTACAGGGTTATCTTGATAGTACTAAAAATAATTGTGTGAGTTTCTTTTTAGAGGAAATTTTTTTTTGACAGGCAGAGTTAGACAGCAAGAGAGAGAGAGAGAGAGAAAAGTCTTCCTTTTCCGTTGGTTCACCCCCCAAATGGCCGCTACAGCTGGAGCTATGCCGATCCAAAGCCAGGAGCCAGGTGCCTCTCCTGGTCTCCCATACGGGTGCAGGGTCCAAGCACTTGGGCCATCCTCCACTGCACTCCTGGGCCACAGCAGAGAGCTGGACTGGAAGAGGAACAACCGGGACAGAATCTGGCGCCCCAACCGGGACTAGAACCCGGGGTGCAAACTGGGCTCGGACCTCACACCCACGCGGATGCAGGCTACAATTTAAGACAACAACAATGACAAGAATCTGAAGAGATTGGGGCCGGCGCCGTGGCGTAGCGGGTAAAGCCGCTGCCTGCAGTGCCACCATCCCATATGGCGCTGGTTCGAGTCCCAGCTGCTCCACTTCCAATCCAGCTCTCTGCTATGGCCTGGGAAAGCAGTGGAAGACGGGCCCAGTCCTTGGGCCCTGCACCCACGTGGGAGACCGGGAAGAAGCTCCTGGCTCCTGGCTTCAGATCGGCACAGCTCTGGCCATTGTGGTCAATTGGGGAGTGAACCAGCGGATGGAAGACCTCTCTTGCTCTCTGCGTCTCCTCTCTGTTTAACTCTGACTTTCAAATAAATAAATAAATCTTTTTTAAAAAAGAAAAAAAAAAAAAGAATCTGAAGGGAATGACAGCCTTATAAGACGCTGCAGATGGGGAAACAGTTTACCAGCTCGGGAGAAAGGTAAATACAGAAGAACCACTAGAACTGCACTCCTAGGTATGTGTCCCTGAGAAATAACACCCAGTACTGGCACACACGTGCTCCTAACAGCACTACTTACAACAGCTCGAAGGGGGAATCAACCCACACGCTCGCCAAGGGATTTACGATAGACCTAAAGCTAAGCAGCCCATCTAGACAATGGAATGTTTCTCAGCCGAAAGCAGCGAGTGCCGACCCACGCTACCACGCGCACAGACCCTGCAGACACGCTAGGGAGCAAACCAGTCACAAAGGCACCTACGGCACGACTCCATTTATGAAAGACTAGACAGGCAAACTCGAGACAGCAAGCCAAAGGACAGCTGCCGGGGAAGAGTGCCTGTAGCGGTCTGAACCATGGTTTTCTTACTTAGCTGAGAGAGCTCCCATCAGCTGGTTCACTCCTCAAAGGCCCCGGACAGCCAGGACTGGGCCTGGCTAAGGGTGGGAGCAGGAACTCAACCCAAGGAACTCTCCCAGGTGCGTGGCAGGGACCCAAGGACGTGAGCCATCACCTGCTGCTTCCAGCACGTGACACCAGGCACTCTGATGTGGGGGCAGCTCACCTGCTAAGCCAAATGCCCGCCCCCAACCATGGTTTTAATGGCTTCCTTTTGTGGTGATGAAAATGTTCTAGAACAAGTCCGCAGTTGACAGCTGCACAATATTGTAAAGGGATTAAACACTGCTGAACTGTACATACTTCAAAATGATTTGAATGGCAAACTTTATGTTGTGTGTATTTTAGCACAGTAATAATAGTAATACAAAAAGGATGAAGTGGATATAAAAAACACCAACATGGAAAGATCTCTAAGACGTTCTGTGAGAGGAAAACGTATGTTAGGGGAGCCCATTGATATTGACAAACTCCAGGCCATAGGCACCTGTAGAGCTGTATGTGCTCCGAATACAGTGTGTACATACGAGCACACAGCTCCATATGTATAACAGGTACATACGAGCACACGGCTCCACATGTACAACAGGTACATACGAGCACACGGCTCCACATGTACAACAGGTACATACGAGCACACGGCTCCACATGTACAACAGGTACATACGAGCACACGGCTCCACATGTATAACAGGTACATACGAGCACACGGCTCCAAAGATACTTGGAAACAAAACAGAGCAAGAAGGGGCAAACACTTCTGTGTGGCCCGGGGGTAAATCTACCACCATCAGTTGCTTCTAATTTTCCACAACTGAAATAGTAATCATGCAAAACACACACAGACGCACACATGCCAGCGTCCGTAACGTCACTGTCATACCACAGAAAGCCCACGAGCCGAGCGGTGTTACCAGTTAAGTCCCCGTACGTCACCAGCGATGACTCACCAGTTTCTTGTGGAGTCAGAGCAGCCGGCACACTGGTGTTGAGCCTCTGCGAGTCCAAGTGAGCCGAGTGCTGCCGTCCCCTCTCAGCAGGACAGCCCACAGCACGCTCACGGACACAATGCTCGTAACCACAGTCGCCAGCCAAGTGCCAACCGTGCTCCAGGTGGGGAGAGCTTCCGAGACCTGGATAATGACGGGCTAGCATTCCCACACCAACTCTGGCTCAGGTACGGTATGTAGTCAATCAACAAGTGGCCTATTAACAGTAACTGACTTTACGTCTCAGGTTGACATCGTCTGGACACACAATCAGGAATAAATGATAATCATGTAAGTGTACTTAAAGCAAGCATCAGGGTATTTGGTACGAAGGCCCAGACGCTGCCTGGGGAGCCCACTTCCCACACTGGAGCTCCTGTGCTCCGGGCCTGGGGCTGCTCCCGAGTCCAGCTTCCTCCCTATGTGCACCCTGGGAGGCGGCAGGGATGGCTCCCGGAGATGGGTTCCTGCCTCCCACGTGGGAGACTTGCACTGGTTGCCAGCTCCAGGCTGGCCCACCCCGGGCTGTTGCAGGCATTCTGGGGAGTGAACCAGGGGATGAGAGCGCTCTCTCTCCCTAAGCCAGCACTTTATTCTGCTAATGCATGCTGGTCTACAAGTGGAGATACCAACTCATAAAGTCCCGAAGTCTCATGAAAACAAAACCATGGATCAAAAGACAAATCAGGACTGCGACTCCAGGAACCAGGTTTGCGATCTGTTTGAAGAGCAGACAATGTGTGTATCACCTTTAAATACAGCTCAGCCCTGTCTGAGCCCCACGCACCAGGCAGGATTTTGCCCGGATTAGAAAGCACACAACTAAAGCCTGTTCTGTAGTCTCCAGGACAGGTGAATCCGAACTGCTCCGCACCCGCCGGTCGCCGAGAGTCGTCTCACGCTCCCTCCCCCGCCTTTCTGCACTCACACTCGCCATCAAGCCCACAGCAATGTAGAGACGGTCACACTCTGACCCTGAAGGAAGACTTCAGCCACCCAAGAACCGCTCTCTTCACTGGTTCAGCTACGGCAGCCAACGACAAAGGAACACAAGCGGAGCCGGGCTGCTGAAGCAGCCGCCGAGACACAGCCTCACCCTACACCAGGGCGGCGCGTGGGAGACTCTTCCCCTCTGTGTCCTTGCTCAGTGTCCAATGTAAAAGCTTTAGAAACTCAGACACACGGATGAATCTTACGATTTCCATCAAAATCACTTCCCTAGTCGTTCTCTGACTACTTCCCAGTGTCCATACACAAGTGTGGAACAGGCGGACTTCTCCTTGAAAACATCGGCCCAGCCATCCGAGGAACAGTCCAGAAACACTCGGCTCCACCTCTCTCCGGTCTGAGAAGACTCAGTCTGACAGAAACGTGACTTCTCATAAACAAGAGTGTCAATTTGTTAAGTCAACAACAGGAGTCACTGTGCACTTACTCCTCATGTGGGATCTCTGTCCTTAATGTGTTGTTCAATGTGAATTAATGCTATAACTTGTACTCAAACAGTATTTTACACTTTATGTTCTGTGTGGGTGCAAACTGTTGAAATCTTTACTTAATATAGGCTAAATTGATCTTCTGTATATAAAGAGAATTGAAAATGAATCTTGATGTGAATGGAATGGGAGAGGGAGCAGGAGTTGGGAGGGTTGCGGGTGGGAGAGAAGTTGTGGGGGGGGGAAAGCCATTGTAATCCATAAGCTGTACTTTGGAAATTTATATTTGCTAAATAAAAGTTAAAAAAACAAAAAAACAAAAAAAAATGACTTCAGTATCCTCAAAGAAAAGCAGCAAATGTGACCAGGTCACCTTTACTCTCAAGGGAGAGTCTGGATCTGGAATTTGGGTCCAACCCCAAGCCACTTCCCCAGACAGTGACTCCAAAGAGGCTGTGCAGAGTCGACAGGACCTCTTTTGTCTAAGAGTTTTCTATCGTCTGCTGCCTCCGGGGGACACGGAAGGTCCCGGCTTTTATCTCAACCTCCCTGGCAGCCTGGATTTCGCTCTCTCGGCTCCCACCAGACAGGCGCGCCGTGCTCGTGACCTCTCCAGGCCCGTACTTCCTCACCCCCTCGACGTGAAGGTTGAACACAGTGGGGTCTCAAGACCGAGTGGCTCCAGGAAATGGCCGTCTGGCAGAACAGCACAGACAGCCCGCGGGCGCAGCGAGGCTCATGACCACTGCTCACACTCACGCTGACAGGGGCTGGGAGAGAGCGCGGGCAACGCTTCCCTGACCCTCTCAGCAGTAAGACCTTTAACTAGGGGCTGGCGCTGTGGCACAGTGGGTAAGGCCGCCACCTGCCGTGCCGGCATCCCACATAAGCGCTGGTTTGTGTCCCAGCTGCTCCACTTCCGATCCATCTGCCTGGGAAAGCAGAAGAAGAGGGGCCCCTGCACCCACACGGGAGACCCAGAAGACGCTCCAGGCTCCTGGCTTCGGATTGGCACAGCTCAGGCTGTTGCGGCCATTTGGAGAGTGAACCAGCAGATGGAAAGATTCTCCCTCTCTCTGCCTCTCGTAACTCTACCTTTCAAATAAATAAATCTTAAAAAAAAAAAAAAAAAACTTTAGCTAAATACGCTGCACAGAAACCAAATGTGGCTCTGATAGAAGCTGGGACCAGGAGCTGGGATGCCCTCCCACGGACTCGCCCACGTCTTGGCACCACTGCTACCCCGTCCCAGGCTCCTGCGATCAGAATGCAAAACGCACGACATTAGATGTCCAAGCTCCTTTGCAGGTCAAAATCTTTCCCTGCACGGCTGTCGAGAGCCTTCCCGAAGCCTCTTCAGACTTACTAAACCATGGTTTTCTAAAGAAAAGAGAGGCTCCCGTTGCGGCACCAGGAACTGAAGTGGGAACCCAACCGAAGGAAGACGTGGCACGCAGCGGGGATACAGGGACAGAGCAGGCACACCCCACAGTCACCTAGGACGAGCAGGCTGAAGAAGATGGTCATGCCGCTCGACTGCTCCTCCTGCTGGGCCTGCTCCCCGGTCTGCACCGGGAGGATGGGCTTGGCAGGGGTCGGCAGCACCAGCCGCGTCGTGGCACCCAGGGTGCTGTGCAGGGTGACATTGAAGCCCTCGTGAGTTGCATTGGGGAACCTGTTGGAGGACACGAAAAGCAGCAGAATTAAGACAGCCCCGAAGCCTCGGTCTCCCGACCTCAAACCAGAGACCCTGGCACAGAGCTCTGCGGAGCTCACAAGTCTCGCCAACAGGGCCCGGGGAAGAGGCGCTCTGGGATGTGGGCGCTCAGACAGAAGGAGGGGACCAGGCTGCAGGAGAAATGCTGCCTGCTCTCTGGCACCTACTGGGGGGGCACCTAGGCTCTCTCACCCCATTCCAGGGTCCAGCACTCCATGTAGCACCTTGATTTCTCCGGTTCATGGATGCCGTCTGTGCCTGGTTGCTGCTGAGGTCAGATGTCTCACCCCACCCTCCAAAATCCTCGAGTCTTAGTTAACTCTTCTGTAACAGCCCACTCCGCCCTAATTCATCCAGCCCTCGGCTTAAATTCTTACTCATTGTGCTGAGGTCGTGAGCTAGCCCACTGGTGAAACACTACTGGGGCCGTGAGCTAGCCCACTGGTGTCTGTAGCCGTTCATCTTACTGAGCACTGCTTCAGCCCCTGAACAGCTAACACAGCTCGGCTGAACACGCCCGAGGTGGGCTCTGTGAATTTCCCTGTGTACCCCTGCCTCACCAAGCTGGACACGTTCTGTAACCCGGCCAACATCTCAGCGAGCCCGCCGCCCACTCCAGCCTCCAGCCTAGGAATCCCTAAGAACCACGGGGTGGTCCCAGCTCTTTGGCCTGGCTCTGCCGAGGTCCGGGCTGATGTCTGGGACAGAGAGGTGGCTCAGTCACGGGAGTGACTGACACGGGGCGACCCCCACTGGGCTGTCACTCAGGGGCTCCTCCTGGACCCGCACACTCCCCATACACAAACACGGGACAACGGAGGAGTGACAGCTGGCGCCGCAGCCAGGCCGCCCCTTCGGGCTGAGCGTCCCCGATCCCCGCGGACTCGATGCGGGGCACCGTGTTCCTGTCCGTGCTTCTCTCCCCACCACAGTGGAAGCTCCCCGGGGCCCCTCCCGGGTCGGCCTCCTGCACGGCGCAGTGCCCGGGGCCCGCGGCTGAGTGGATGGCCAACAGCCAATGAATGAATGAAACGGCGGAGGCGACAGACACGCGAACTGCTCGCTAGCGGGGAGGAGGCGACTGGCCAAGGGCTGGGGGGGTGGAAGTGCGGGGCCGGGAGGGCTTCCAGGAGGAGGAGGCAGAGCTGAGTAACCTTCAGATGATCGCAAACTGGGAAAGCGGGTCACGGCTGCCGCAACACGGCTCCCGGGGCGTGCGCTGAGCGGCACATCCTCCAGCCCAGGCTCCGGGCGACCTCCGGGAGGCTGCGGGGCCCTAGGGGGCCCGGGCCCGCCCATCCCTCCCTGCTCTTCGGCGCCCGCAGGGTCAGACCTGGCCCACGGGCACAAGGAGTCCCGCACTGAGGGGCCAGAGGGCGATCCGAGGAGCTCGCTGTCACGCGCCTGGGCCCAGCCCTGCCTCCGCCTCCGCCGCCCCGGAAAAAGCCCACTCACTCCTCTTCCGCCATCTTCTCCCCCATCCTGCGGAGTCCTGCGGACCACCGAGTTCGGAGCGCGGGGCTAGCAGGACCTGCTTTTGCTTCCGGCTTCCGCTGGAGGCGCCGGCGGCCCGGCGAGCAGGGGGGCGGGGCCTCAGCCGCGCGAGGGCGACTCTCTGTCCCTTCGTCTCGGTGGCGTGAGGGTGGGAGGAAGCGCGTGGGAGGACCCTCTCGCGCGGCCGCGGGAAATCCTGGCTTCTGCAGAGCGTGAGCCCCGGGCGGTATGGGGGAAAGTGCTGCGGGGTCGCTGTGACGCACCCTCCACCAGCGCCCTGGCGTCCTCCGTGCTGAATTGAGGACGGACACTCAGCTTCTGCCCTGGGCCGACCGACTGACCACAGGGGGGCGTGTCCCCGAGCCTCAGCCTCCCTCGGCTCTGCGGGGCCATGACCACGTGGACTTTGCCAGATTGTTCGGTGTCCCATCTGTTTCCTGAGTGTAGGCCGTGCGCCTGGCGTTAACATAGCTGCTGATGATCCTGCGGGGTCCCCGGGTCTGCCGTTGTGCCCCGGGGTCTCGCACAGAGGGCCGAGAGGGGCTAACAACCTCAGGCCCTCCCCTGCAGAATCTAACGCCTTCCCACCTCAGAGAAGCAGTGGGCAACGGCAGATTTCAGCCCTGCAACCGGCACCCCCCTCCTCCCTGCATTCCCCCTGTTGTCACAGGTCCTCTCTGTGCCCCACGCGCGCCAGGACAGCTCCACCTGGGCTCTCGCGGAGATCCTTTGTCCAGAATGCTCTGTCCTTACCCAGCCTTGGGCCCCCACCATTTCCACCTCGGGGTTTTGTTGAGCATTTACCCTGTGTGCTGGGCTTCAAGACCACCCCAGGGCTCAAACACCACCGGCTCCAGCTTCCTTGGGTCTACCCCGCCCGACATGGAACGTGCTGTTTGTTTGACTTGTAGATGCATCCTGTCTCACCCTGAGAGGGGCTTCTCGAAGCTTCTCGTTTTATCTCTGTTACCTAGAACACTCCCTGGAGCATCAGCATCCTTCAACAGGAAGCAGTCATCCTGAGAGAACAAATACTTCTAGGGGTGTTAGGAAGCCACAGGAGGTCTGGAGCAGGGGCGAGACGCGGGCTTGTGGAAGGCTGGCTGGCGGTGGGTGAGTGATGGCGGAAGCCTGGAGGCCTTGGCCGTGACCCGGGTGGGAGCTGATGGAGTCTGGATGAAGGTGATTTCGTGGAGGTGGCCGGGATGCCTGGGCTGGGTGCATGTGGAAGGCGGGGCTTGCTGACGGACCATGGCAGGTTAAAAACAGGAGTCTAGAGTGAGGTCAGGGCTTTAAACCGGGTGGAGAAGGGACCTGGCCGGCTCCAACCCTGAGTTCTCCACCCTCCCAGGCTCTGTCAAAGCCAACAGGGGCTGTGGTTAGGATCCGCCAAGGTTTATTGAGGCCTTCCTGTGGGTGTGGTGCCGGGCAGTTGTCCCCTTAATTCCTACCAGATCTCCCTGGCAGGTACCGGCATTGTCCACCGGCTGAAACGCAGACAGGCCAGGGCTCTTGCCCGCTGTCACCCGGCTAGCGAACGTTGACCCTAGGCTTTGGGCACACAGTTTGTTTTCACCCTGTAGCTCCGTTGCTCTCAACTGCCTTGAATTCTCTGGCTCTAAAATGGAGCCAGTAGCCTACCTACAGCCCTCATCATGGATCTGGTAAGAAAAGAAGTGGCCTGTAGGGGACTGAGACCACGCCTATTAACTGAGGGCTCGGGACCCCTACTCTTTCTCCTACCCCGAGAACCCCCTTCTGGCTGGAATTCCCCGAGGGCTGCCCCAGCCCCTGCCAGCAAAGCCCACTCAGCGCCATGGAGATGCTGAGCTTCTGGTCTTGGCTTCCTGACAACAAAGTGGCTGCAGAGCACCTGCTCCCAGCTCTCCCGCGTACACAGGTCCCAGGCTCTCCTCACCCAGGCCTGGGAATGAGTCTCAAATCCCAGGTCGTTGCCCTAGGAAGGCAAATAAAGGCATTCAACATACAGTGCCTCGCACTCCTGCTCTGTGCCAAGCAAGGACAGGACCGGCAAAGGGCGCAGCAAGTTCGGGCACCGGGTGGCTCTGCTCCCGACCCTGGGAGCCTCAGCCCCCAGGCATTTTCCATCAGAGCCCCTCTCCTGAAGTCTGTTGTGGGAGGAGCAAGCCCCTGTCGTTCTCTGCTGTGACTGCTCAGCCCACCTGTCCCGGTCTTGGCCTAGATGTCACCTCCCTGGCTACTGAGCCGGGAGCAAGGGTCAGCAGACTCTTCTGAGATACTGCAGGCTCTGCTGGCCCTGCGGCCTCTGTGCATCGGCTCAGCCCCCGTGTGAAGCAGCCACAGGAGGACTCGAGCCCGGTCTCCCACGTGGGTGGCAGGGGCCCAAGCTCCTGGGCCGTCCTCTGGTGCTCCGCTTCCAATCCAGCTCCCTGCTGATGGCCTGGTAAAGCAGCGGAGGAGGGCTGGAGTGCGCAATGTTAAGATCAGCCAGTGAGGCTTCTGGGAAAGGTGGAGGAACTCACGTTTCTGCTTCCCTGCGCTCCTAAGCCCCACTGGATTGACAATACAGGGACTTATTTTATTGTTCTCTCAACTTGTTCCTTTCACATTTTTCTCTTTTTAAAAAGGAGATGTTTTTATTTATTTGAAAGGTAGAGAAAAAGGCAGGAAGAGGGGCCTGGTGTTGTGGCATAGTGAGTAAAGTTGCCACCCGCAGTGACGCATCCCATTTGGGTACTGGTTTGAGTCCTGGCTGTTCCACTTCCAATCCAGCTCCCTGCTAATAGCCTGGGAAAGCAGCAGGAGATGGCCCAAGTGCTTGGGCCCCTGCACCCACGTGGGAGACCCAGAAGAAGCTCCTGGCTTCGGCCTGACCTAACCCTGGCTGTTGCAGACATCTGGGGAATGACCAGGGGAAGGAAGATCTCTCTGTCTTTCTTTCTTTCTCTCTCTCTCTCTCTCTCTCTCTCTCTCTGACTTTGACTTTCAAATAAATAAATAAATCTTATGTGAAGAAAAAGAAAAAAGGAGACTTCCATATGCTGGTTCACTTCCCAAACGCCCACCACCGGGACAGGGCCAAGCAGAAGCCCGGAGCCAGCACCTCACTCCCGACCTCGCACACGCGTGCAGGAACCTAAGTCCTGCAGCCAGCAGCGGCTGTTTCCCAGGGTTGCAGGAACAAGAAGCTGGGTGAAGGCGGAGGAGCCGGGACTCCAAGCCAGGCGCTCCCATGTGGGGCGCTGGTGACACCTGCCCTCGGGCTTACCTCGTAAAGGCGCAAACCTGGAGAACAGGAGAGGAGGCAATAGTCAGGACGTTTTGGAAGATGGAGAGCAAATGAGTTACCAGGAAAACGACTCGTCAGAGCCGGGAAAGCTGACTCTTCAGCCAGCACTGGGGAAAGCCAAGGTCAACCGATTCATCTCCCCAGATTCCATAAACCGGTGGTGCCGGTGCCTCTGAAAGCAGAAGCAAAATGGAGAGGGGGCCCTGATGAGGAGAGGAGGGAAATAAGAAAGTACAAATATGGGCCGGCGCCGTGTCTCACTTGGTTAATACTCCGCCTGCGGCGCCAGCATCCCATATGGGCTCCGGTTCTAGTCCCGGTTGCTCCTCTTCCAGTCCAGCTCTCTGCTATGGCCCGGGAGTGCAGTGGAGGATGGCCCACGTGCTTGGGCCCTGCACCCATGTGGGAGACCAGGAGAGGCACCTGGCTCCTGCCTTCAGACCAGCGCAGCACCCGTGGTAGCGGCCATTTGGGGAGTGAACCAACGGAAGGAAGACCTTTCTCTCTCTCTCTCTCGTCTGTAACTCTGCCTGACAAATAAAAAAAAAAAAAAAAGAGAAAGAAAAAGAAAAAGAAAGCTACAAG
This sequence comes from Lepus europaeus, assembly GCF_033115175.1. Lineage (NCBI taxonomy): Eukaryota > Metazoa > Chordata > Mammalia > Lagomorpha > Leporidae > Lepus > Lepus europaeus. Next base: position 114,866,743 of record NC_084836.1, on the reverse strand, counting down.
TCAATCTGGGAGGCAATCAGGCTGGCAGACCCCGCCAGAAAAGTCAGTGTGGCAGCAAAACATTGAGCGTGGAGACCCTGCCAACCCCCGGAAGACAGAGGGAAGGCAGGTCGCACTTGTTTGTTTGTTTGTTTGTTTGTTTATTTAAGATTTGTTTACATGAAAGGCAGAGTTACAGAGAGAGAGAGGTCTTCCATCCGCTGGTTCACTCCTCAAATGGCCACAATGGCCAGAGCTGCACTGATCTGAAGCCAGGAGCCTGGAGCTCCTTCTGGCTCTCCCACATGGGTGCAGGGGCCCAAGCACTTGAACCATTCTCTGCTGCTTTCCCAGGCTCATTAGCAGGGAGCTGGATCAGAAGTGGAGCAGCTCGGACTCGAATTGGCGCCCCTATGGGATGCCGGCGCTGCAGGCGGCAGCTTAACCCCCTACACCACAGCGCCGGCCCCAGCAGGTCACGTTACAGGCTCCGAACAACTGAGCCTGGCAGTAAGAAAGCGATCAAGTCACATCTGAAATTCTGAAGGAAAATGCTTTCCGGGGAGAATTCTGTACCCAGCCAAGCACCAGAAGAAACAAAGAGGATCCGGAAAACATTTTCACATATAAAAGTCTCAAGCTCTCAGGGCCGGCGCTGTGGCGCAGCGGGTTAACGCCCTGGCCTGAAGCACCGGCATCCCATATGGGCACTGGTTCTAGTCCCAGCTGCTCCACTTCCTATCCAGCTCTCTGCTGTGACCTGGGAAAGCAGTAGAAGATGGCCCAAGTCCTTGAGCCCCTGCACCCACGTGGGAGACCTGGAGGAAGCTCCTGGCTCCCGGCTTCGGATCAGCACAGCTCCTGCCATTGCGACCAATTGAGGAGTGAACCATCGGGTGGAAGATATCTCTCTCTCTTCTCTCTCTCTCTCTCTCTCTCTCTGCCTCTCCTCTCTCTATGTAACTCTGACTTTCAAATAAATAAATCAATCTTTTTTAAAAAAAGTCTCAATCTCTCTACTCTCCCTCCTCCCTGCCTCCTGCCAGTTTGAGGCTGTGCTGCCCCGCAAGGAGGGGAGTAAGACACATGACCCAGGAAATGGAAACACAGCACAGGAGAGAAGTAAAGGGATCCCTGGATGACGGTTGGAAGACGGTGGGGGAGAGCCAGGGAGGAAGCTTGCTCCTCCCGTCCAGATGGGGGCAGGTCTGGGGCTCCAGGGAACTGTCCTCCAAGGGGTGACTGCACAGTTTCTGAGGCCCTGGACGGGGTTGAGAGACCTGGACCAGAGGCCAAGATGCTGGAGCTGAACCTGACAACAAACATTGGGAATATTAGGTCGGGGCGGGGGACAGGGCGGTGGGGAGGAGGAGCAGGACAATTATTAACTAAGGAAAAATAAAGCTAGCTGTGCAGAAAGCAAAGGGCATGGTAGTTTGCCACGGAGCTCGGCTCTGCGTGGTATTTAAGTAATGTAAATAGAACCTACTACAGTCGCAGGTGACCGTGCAACTGCATTGTGCGGGAGGGGGAGGAGGGCGGTGTGCGGCAGGGCTGTGTGCAAGGGTAGGACCCTCCAGGGCTGGACTGAAACTGCAAAGTTACAAAGTGGCAAGAGAAGTGTGTTCTCTAGGTACAGACTTAAAGACTAAAAATGTCAACTCAGAGAAGTCAAAGTGGTTGTCTCAGGGGAGCAGGAAGTGGGAGGAGGGGGGAGTGGGGATTTATGTTTTTAGAAAATCTGACTCTTCGACTTACATCTGTGCGTGACCTCAATGCAGATGAAATCTCAAACCAAGACCTAAAAGAAGCTACCGTGTCATCTCAGTCAGCGCCGACTTGTGGCTCGCGCTGCTCCTTTGCTCGTTTGTAGTTTTGAATCGTTTTCGTGCAGGTGACATGCAGTGCGCCATAAGAAAGAGTGGGTTTGTCTCAAAGGACAATGAAAAGGGTAGCCTGTTTGCTTCTGTGTCCAGGCCTCAGGGTGGGGACGGTGGCAAGGGTGCAAAGGCGGCCAGCAGGTGGGGGCAGGTGGGGGCGGGTGGGGATTGGCGGGGCTCGGTGACTCATCCACAGCGAGATGAGTGCCAAGACAGAAATATCAAAGTGCCCATGGCCTTGACTTCCTGTGTGTACATAAACACAAGCTGGCAGCTCCTGGTTTACAAACCATGACTGGCAGCCGCCGAGTGTTGCTATTTGAAGAAGCGGTGTCAAAGGGATCGCTGACACGTTCTGCTCTCGATCTGACCTGCCCACGACTAACTTCCCATCACAGTGCAAGCGGTCTTTTTGGTTTTGAGGTGTTTTTTTTTTTGTTTTTTTTTTTTGTTTTTTGCTGTTAATTTATTTCATTTTTAAAAGCAGACCTACATTTAAAAGATTTTATTTAGTTATTTATTTTTATTTAAAAGGCAGAGAGAGAGTGAAAGGGACAGAGTGAGGAAGAGACAGACAGAAAGAAATCTTCCATCCACTGGGTCACTCCCCAAATACCTGCAACATCCGAGGCCGGGCCAGGCTGGAGCCAGGAGCAGGGAGCTCAGTGCAGGTCCCGCGTGTGGGTGCAGGGACCCAAGCACTTGAACCATCATTTGCTGCCTGCCAGGGTGCACGTTAGAAGGAAGCTGGACTGGAAGCAGAGGAGTTGGCGCTTTGGTGCGGGAAGCTAACGCAGCATCCTAATTGCTGTGCCAAACGCTCACCCCGCTATTTCCTGTTAAACGCCCTTCCTATTATCTGTCATCCCCGTGAGGCTCTCAGGGGCTCTGGTTCCTGGAACAGCACCTGGCCTGGTGCACTGAATAGTTTTTTTTTTTTTTTTTTTAAGATTTATTTGAGTGGCCATGTCACGATGCAGTAGGTTAATCTTCCGCCTGCTGCACCGACAACCCGTATGGGCACTGGTTCTAATCCCGGCTGCTCCTCTTCCAATCCAGCTCTCTGCTGTGGCCTGGGAAAGTAGGTCTTATTTATTTTTTATCTTTATTTTTTAAAGATTTTATTTATTTATTTGAGAGGTAGAGTTACAGACAGTGAGAGGGAGAGACAGAGAGAAAGGTCTTCCTTCCATTGATTCACTCCCCAAGTGGCCGTAACGGCCAGAGCTACGCCGATCCGAAGCCAGGAGCCAGGTGCTTCTTTCTGATTTCCCATGCAGGTGCAGGGCCCAAGCACTTGGGCCATCCTCCACTGCCCTCTGGGGCCACAGCAGAGAGCTGGGTGGGAAGTGGAGCAGCCAGGACTCAAACTGTCACCCATATGGGATGCTGGCTTCACAGGTGGTGGCTTTACCTGCGGTGACTGTTCCCCTCCACCGCTGGAGAATTAGGCAGGCTGCCCGCAGCTTGCCTTGACCGAGGAGGGGAAAGTGCGCCACCTGCCACTCAGCCTTCCCCAAACCCGGGGGACAATCAGGCACAGTGTGGAGCCCAGTCGAGGCAGGGTCTCACTGTATTGTAAAAGGGAGGTATATATAGCTGAGGTACAGAGCAGATGAGCCGGATAAGGGGTGGGGTGATGTGATGCAAAAGGGTGTTAACCACTCCTATTTACCACCTTAGTGATCCTTAGGCAGAAGCGCCCTGGGGCTGGGGTGTTTGCTACCAGGGAATTGAAACTTAAAGACTGGCAGGCTCAGGAAGTTCCTCTAGGCCTCTCCGGACTCAGCTTCCCCCACATTTACCCACTATGCCACAATGCCAATCCCAGTCCTGGGTGAATCTTGGCTCTTACTGTTACATAAAGAGTGCAGATTCACTTTAAAAAAAATTATTTATTTATTTATTTATTTGAAAGTCAGAGTGACACAGAGAGAGGAGAGGTGGAGAGAGAGAGAGAGAGAGGTCTTCCATCTGAGGGTTCACCCTCCAATTGGCCACAATGGCTGAAGCTGTGCCAATCCGAAGCCAGGAGCCAGGAGCTTCTTCTGGGTCTCCCATGCGGGTGCAAGGGCCCAAGGACGTAGGCCATCTTCTACTGCTTTCCCAGGCCACAACAGAGAGCTGGATCAGAAGTGGAGCAGCCAGGTCTTGAACCAGCGCCCATGTGGGATGCCGGCCCTCCAGGCTAGGGCATCAACCCACTGCACCACAGTTGCAGCCCAGATTCACTTTTGAATTTAAATATATACATTGAGGCCGGCACCGCGCCTCAATAGACTAATCCTCGCCTGTGGCGCCGGCACACCAGGTTCTAGTCCCGGTCGGGGTGCTGGATTCTGTCCCGGTTGCCCCTCTTCCAGGCCAGCTCTCTGCTATGGCCCGGGAGTGCAGTGGAGGATGGCCCAAGTCCTTGGGCCCTGCACCTGCATGGGAGACCAGGAGAAGCACCTGGCTCCTGGCTTCGGATCAGTGTGGTGCGCCAGCTGCAGCGCGCTGGCCGCACCGGCCATTGGAGGGTGAACCAACGGCAAAAAAGGAAGACCTTTCTCTCTGTTTCTCTCTCTCTCACTGTCCACTCTGCCTGTCAAAAAATATATATATATATATATGTATATATATATATACATTGATAAAAAGCTGAAATCATTTACAAAATGCTCTAAAATCATGGCTGTTTTTCTCTGTCTTCTATGTTGTTTGACAAAAAAAAATTCCTTATAATGAGCCAATACTACTTTTATAAGTAGAATAAAACTAAATTAACTGCATCTGGGGGCGGGCGGTCAGCAGCTCTTGGCGGGTGTGGGGCTGCTTTGCCTGGGCAATTCTTTTTTTTTTTTTTTTCTTGGATTTTTTTTTTTTTTTTTTTGACAGGCAGAGTGTACAGTGAGAGAGACAGACAGAGAGAAAGGTCTTCCTTTGCCCTTGTTTCACCCTCCAATGGCCGCCACGGCCGGCGCACCGCGCTGATCCGAAGCCAGGAGCCAGGTGCTTATCCTGGTCTCCCATGGGGTGCAGGGCCCAAGCACTTGGGCCATCCTCCACTGCACTCCCTGGCCACAGCAGAGAGCTGGCCTGGAAGAGGGGCAACCGGGACAGAATCCGGCGCCCCAACCGGGACTAGAACCCGGTGTGCCGGCGCCTCAAGGCGGAGGATTAGCCTGTTAAGCCACGGCGCCAGCCGGAAGTAAATCTTGTGTTGTCCCATTTCGCAGATGAGACACGTCTGTGGGCCGGGGAGGCGGTGTGGATCAGAGGCGTTGCTCGTCAGGCTTAGGACTCAGCGCCAAGAGCGGACCATGGCGAGACCGGAGGGGTTGGGTTGGCGTGGGGAGCGATCCTGGAGGTTGTGAAATGCTAGGGTCTCATTCTGAGCCCTGAGGAAATGAGAAACAGACCCAGAAACATCTGTCCTTTCTCGGGATTGGCTCTTAATTCAGTTTGAATGAGCGCTGGCTCAGTCCCTGGGACGCTGGAGGAACACCTCTGAGGGCCCGGGTTCGATCCCTGGTTCTGGCTCCTGGCTCCCTGCTGCTGCACACCCTGGCAAGCAGCGCTGATGACTTCTGGACTCGGGTCCCTGCCTCCGACCTGGGAGATCCGGGCTGAGTTCCCAGCTTCCATCTTGGGGCTCTGGCCCAGCCCCAGCTGCTGCAGGAAGCTGGGCGGTGAGCCAGTGAGTGCCCTCTCTCTCTCTCTCTTTCTCTCTCTCTCTCTCTCTCCAATAAATAAATTGAAAAAAGCAGAAATCATGTAGGGAATACATCATCAATACAGGCCGCTGCGAGCCTGTAGCGCTCATGTCTGGGTCTGCCTCTGCTTCCTCCGGGCAGAGTGACCGGGGGTGGCATTTGAGTTGAGTTCCCAAGGAGGAGACGCAGCCGCCACCGGAAGCGTGTTCCAGGCAGTGGAAGCTGCATGTGCGACAGCCCGGGGCTGGGAACGAACGCGGCCAACTGAAGGGCCAGGAGGACCACGTAAGAAACAAGGGTGGGGGAGCTGAGGTCAGCGAGGCAGACCACGGTCCGGCCACGGTCCAGCCACGGAGCGGGAAATGCCTGTGGGCCAGGAGGTGAGCAGCGTCTGTTAAGCGGCTTCAGGCTCTGAGGAGGAAGGGAAACGAGACACTGCCACTCAGGCCGGTCCATCTTGACCAAGTGTCCACTCTGCGCCAGGCCCTGCCCGAGGCCTGGCCTCCAGGAGTGTTTGCTTTGAGCATGGGAACTCCAGGGCCAGCCAGGACTACAGAGAGGCATTTTTCCAAAGCAGACACTTGACTGGCCAGCCATGGGAAGAGTCCCAAGGTCCCTACTAAGAGGCAACCAACTCGGAGACATTCCCCAGCCCTGGGCTGGCTGCAGCTCCTAAATGCCAGGGTCTGAAAGAGTAACAGCTGCTGTGACTTCTCAAGACGCAGGGGACTTGTCTGTCTCTGTCACTGTTGTGAGCCGGCGACAGGCGCTGCAGATGGGCGGCTTCCTATTCTACAAGGCTAGAGAGAGAGAAGAACCGCATTTCCCAGACTTCCTTGCAACAGGAAGGCCTAATCTGACCCAGGTTGCCCCATGTGCCTTGGAGCAGCAGCAAGCAGGGGGCTGCCAAGCGGTGGGACCTTGCAGCCTGCACCGCGGCGGCAGCATCTTGTCCTACGTGGGGGCGGTGGGGATGTTCCCACAGCGGGTCCCTGGCCTCCCAGGTCCTGCACAGAGGCAGCAGTGGCTGCAGAGAGGCTCCGGTTGGGACACTTGAACAGTGGCGGTGAGCGTTTGTCCTGCCTCGGATGCTCTGGGCCACACCTGACACCTCTAAGGAGTCCCTGTTCTGGGGTCCACAGGTTAGCACGCCTTGGCCAAGCCCTCAATAAATGTGTTCAGTGGATGACTGGCGACCTCGTAGGAACCTCTGTGTTTCCACTGCTCTGTCTCCAGCAAGGACCACGTGAGGCTGAGCGCACCAAGCACGGGGTGGGCAGGGCTCTCGCGGAGGTCAGGGGCAGGGAGGCTGGGAGGATGTCCTCACCGCAGGGCAGAGCACGGAGACTGTGGGGGCTGGGCTGATCCTGGGGCTGGAGGGGGAGCTAGCAGGGCCTCAGGCTGACCGGCCTGGGGAGCGGCTGGGATATGAGGAAGAGGAAGCGGCCAGGGTGGGTCACCCTGGGGGGATTCCCCTGTTACATCCCTTTCTGCTGAGCACACCGGTCAATCTCCTCGCTGAGTGTCCCTGTTTGTCAGCTGAATAGTGTGTTGGAAAAATATGAGGCAAGTTGTTTTTAAAGATTTATTTTATTTATTTGAAAGAGCTACAGAGAGAGGTAGAACCAGAGAGAGAGAGGAGTCTTCCGTTCCACTGGTTCACTCCCGAAATGATCGCAATGGCCAGAGCTGAACTGATCCGAAGCCAGGAGCCAGGAGCTTCTTCCGGGTCTCCCACGTGGGTACAGGGGCCCAAGGACTCAGGCCATCTTCCACTGCTTTCCCAGGCCATAGCAGAAAGTTGGATCGGAAGTGGAGCAGCCGGGACTCGAACTGGTGCCCAAATGGGATGCCGGCACTGCAGGCTGGGGCTTTAACCTGCTTTGCCACAGCGCCGGCCCCATGAGGCAAAATTTTTAAGGATTTTTTTAATTATTTGAAAGGCACAGTTATAGAGAGAAAGGGAGAGACAGAGAAATCTTCCATCCCCTGGTTCACTCCCCAAATGGCAGCAACGGCCAGGGCTGAGGCATGCAGGAGCCAGGAGCTTCTTCCGGGTTTCCCATGTGGGTGCAGGGGTCCAGGTAATTGGGCCATCTTCTGCTGCTTTTCCAGGTGCATTAGCAGGGAGCCGGATTGGAAGTGGAGCAGCCGCGACTCGAACCAATGCCCATATGGGATGCCAGTGTCACAGGCATTGGCTTGGGAGGCACACATTTTAAGTGCTTGGACTATGTGTTGTTGAGAGCAGTTTTTGCTGTGCACAACAGAAGAGTGAGCTCAGAACACGCCTAGGCTGGGTTCCTGCAGAAGCAGATCGGAGACGGGATCTGTGCACAAGTTGCTTGTTTGGAAGCAGATCCCAAGAAGCTCTGGTGGGGAAGTGGGAAGTGAGACAGGGAAGAGAAAAAGCCAGGATCAGGTGAGTCCCTGGGCAGGCGATCGCTCTGGGTGATGGGGCTCAGTGAGGAAAGGGAGGCTCACACCCCAGCCCCGGCGCGTCGTTGGTTAAGGGCTGCTCCTAGGGGACAGCGGAGGGGGTGTGCTCAGTGTAGGGGCACTGAGCCCGCAGGCAGAGTGCACAGGGGCTGGGAGTCGGGAGCCGTCAGGTCACTGCGCGTGAAAATGACGAAGGCCGGGGGATATGGATGGCGACATCCTCTGCCCAGCAAGGCACTGTGCAGGCTCCGGGAGAGCCACGTGTCCAGGAATCTGCTGCCACCTCCGCTACAGCCAGGGTCAGGGGCTCACGGTCTCACTCTCCAAGCAGCTGCCACCTCTGAGCTTTAGGCCCTGTCACATGGGCCTCACACAGCAGTCACCGCAGGAAAAGCCCAGGGGTGGAGGCACCGGGCCCAGGGGGCCACCACCCATGCCGAGCCAAGCCCTGGGGCAGAAGGTGTGCTGTTTGGCCAGCATGGGCCATTGGCCCCGCGGCGCCACCTGCCTCACATGAACAGGGAGTAAAAAAGGGGGCTTCCGGGGAAACTGGGGTGCTAAGATGAGAAGACAGGGCGATTTTTATCGAGTAGACAAAACCGAGAAGACGCACGTGCAAACTCCCCTTGTGCAGAACCCTGGAAGTGCCCACCCAAGGCCGTCCCTGGGACAGCAGCGACCCGACTTGCTGTCTTCGGTGTCTCTGTCCAGGAGTCAGTGGTCTGTCCTTAAACAGGGTGCTGTTGGGGCTGGTGTTGTGGCGCTGTGGGTTAAGCCACCGTTCGCGGTGTTGGCACCTTATATGGGAGCACGGGCTCGGGTCCCGGCTGCTCCACTTCCCATCCAGCTCCCTGCTGATGCACTGGAGAAGCAGTGGAAGATGACCCAAGTTTTGGGCCCCCGCCGCCCATGTAGGAGACCCGGATGGAGTTGCTGGTTCCTGGCTTCAGCCTGACCCAGCCCTGGCTGTTGCAGGCATTTGGGGAGTGACCCAGCAGGTAGGAGATCCCTACCTCCATCTCCATCTCTGTTACTCTGCCTTTCAAATTTAACAATTATGTAATTCAATGAAAAACAATTTTTTAAATTTTCTTTTTAAAGTCTTCCTTGGAATTGTGCGGGGTCCGTGCTCTGGGGCCAGGAGAGCAGGGCTGCCCGGGACGCGGGCTCAGGCTCCCTCTCTGTCGCCCTTCCGTCCCTAGAGGCATCCTTGTCCCTGTGACCCAGGACAGCGAGCAGCATCATGTCTGCCATTTTAGCCAGCAGGAAGTGGCCACTCTTCTGGCAGACCGCAGCATGAGCTTGGGGATCGGACACACTGCGTTCGGTCCCAGCCCTCCCACTTCCTGGCTGGGCAAATTCTCGAACCTCTCTGTGCCTCGCGGCAACTTCCACCTGTGACATGGAAGAAGTGAGCGCCACGGCGCCGGGGACAAATGGCGGCTGCGCAGCAAAGCAGGCGTGCCAAGGGAGCGGCTGCTGGGCCCCTTCCCCCACTTGACTTCAGGAAGGCCGGCACGCCAACCAGCAGTTTGTAGTGAAAGCGTCCCAGGGGTTAGAATTAGGGCTGCGAAGCCGGCGCCGCGGCTCACTAGGCTAATCCTCCACCTTGCGGCGCCGGCACACCGGGTTCTAGTCCTGGTTGGGGCACCGATCCTGTCCCGGTTGCCCCTCTTCCAGGCCAGCTCTCTGCTGTGGCCAGGGAGTGCAGTGGAGGATGGCCCAAGTGCTTGGACCCATGGGAGACCAGGATAAGCACCTGGCTCCTGCCATCGGATCAGCACGGTGCGCCGGCCGCAGCGCGCCTACCACGGCGGCCATTGGAGGGTGAACCAACGGCAAAGGAAGACCTTTCTCTCTGTCTTTCTCTCACTGTCCACTCTGCCTGTCAAAAAAAAAAAAAAAAAAAGAATTAGGGCTGCGTGATGCCATTTCAGCAATGGGCAAACATAACCAGGCGACTGGCCTCGGGGCATGGGCGGTCCCTGAGGGTGGAGAAGGCTGGGAGGAAGCTCTGTGAGGGGCTGCTGCCCCCAGGGTGCTGCTGCCCGCGTGAAAGGACAGAGCTGTCCCTTCTGTGCGCGCCTTGCTGCACACGTGTTACACTTCAATGGCAAAGCTTCCCCTCCAAAGGATCTGTGGTCTGCCGAGGCCGGCAGTGGCTCAGGGGCCGCGGGGCACAGGTGGGGTCATCCTTTCTCGCCCGGCCACCACAGTTTCTGTTTCAGCCAGCTACAGGCGTCAGCTTCCTCCCCAACTATTCCACTTGGCGCCCACCCCTGGAGCCTCTGACCACAGAGTTCTCCTTGCCCCAGGACTGTGGCCTGTTTACCACATCCGGGTCCAGACCGGTGCCAGCCGGCCTGGCTGTCTGTGTTATCAGCTGGGAGACTGTGGGAGAGACTTGTTTAGACAAGGAAATTTCCACCAGTGGCAACTTCAGATCCACCAGGGAGTGAACGCACACGTGGGGTTGGAGCTGTTCCTTCTTCTATTCGTTAATCCAACCAACACTTTTTGGGCACCAAATATGTACATGGCTTCAGGCAAGGCTCCTGGTTGATACAAAGGGGCTCCCTTCACTCGTGCAGTGAACACTACCTGAGCACCTGCTAGGCACCGTGCTACTGGGGATACAACCGTGTAGACAGCAGACCTGGACCCTGCTCTCCTGCGGCTGACTTGATAGCAAAGGGGCAGACGACAGCCAGACCAGTGTGTTAGACGCTGTGAGTGCTACAAAGACGAAGCTGAAACAGGGAGCTGGGTTGCAAGACATGTTTTGGAGGGGGGGGGGTTGCAATTTTTAAGAGCGTGTTCAGAAAAGGATTCCCTGAGAATGGATCATTCGAAAATGCAGCCTGAGGAGTACCAATCTTCATTAAAGAGATACTGACCAGGGCAAGCGGTTGGTAGATAAGATGTCTGCCTCCCCCAGTGGGGGAGCTGGGCTCAACACCTGGCTCCAGCTCCTGGCTCCAGCTTCCTGTTAACACAGACCCTGGGAGGTAGCAGTGAAGGCGCAAAGAATTGGGTCCCTGCCACTCATGTGAGTTCCCTGCTCCCAGCTTTGGCCGGGTCCAGCATCAGCTGTTGTAGACCTTTGGGGAGTGAACCAGCAGAACAGATCGCCCTGTCTCTGTCTCTTTCTCTCTGTGTCTCAAATATATATACCATTAAAAAAGAAAATGCGGCAAAACATTGGACGTGGTGATTCTGGGCATATTAGCAACTGAAAGTCTCTGAATTATTCTTGCAATGTTCCTATGGGAATCCTGTGAGCGGGATTGCATCCGGGGAGGGCATTGGCCTGGGAGAGGAACAGGGCGGGAAACTCATTTTTTACCCTTTTGGAATTTTTCGAAGTATAGAATAAAATAGACTGGAAAGCAGCAGTTCGCTTATTAGACCCGGGTTCCAGGCACGGTGCTGAGCCAGTGAGCAGGAGACGGTTCTCGGTTCTCTTGTTCCTCTCAGCTCTGCTCCTTACCTGGAGGAGGCAGTGGAGGCTGGGAGGGGAGGGGCTCAGCCGCGGCACAGCCCACAGCGGGGAGTGCGCCCGGGCAGCCCCACTCCAGAGGCCACAGGAAGGATCTGTGTCTTTATGAAGAGGGTGATTTTCTTTTTTCTTCTTCTTCTTTTTTTTTTTTAAAGACCTATTTATTTATCTGAAAGTCAGAGTTAAACAGAGAGAGAGAGAGAGAGAGAGAGAGAGAGGTCTTCTATCCGCTGGCTCACTCCCCAATTGTCTGCAACGGCCGAAGCTACACCAATCTGAAGCCAGGAGCCAGGAGCCTCTTCCGGGTCTCCCACGTGGGTGCAGGGTTCCCAGGACTTGGACCATCTTCTACTGCTTTCCCAGGCTTCAGCAGAGAGCTGGATCGGAAGTGGAGCAGCTGGGACTCGAACCAGCATCCATATGGGATGTTGGCACTGCAGGTGGCGGCTTTACCTGCTACACCACAGCTCTGGGCCCACGATTTTCTTAAAACTCTCTTTGTTGAAAGAAAGGAAGGAAGAAAGGGAGAAAACAAAAACAAAGAAAGAAACCAAAAACAAAAACCAAGCTTATGGTGCTTAGCTTCGTGGGTGTGGACTGTCCCTTAGAAAGAGCAGTCTGCAATGCAGCCGTCTGACCAGTCAGTCCCTCAGCAGATCCTTCCAGCACATACCAGAAAGTCTTATGGGGCTCCCGGGCAGATTGAACACGCGTCACCTGTGCTGGGTGGTGCTGGGAGTTCCCAGCGCTCTGGGGTGAGGGCAGGTGGCTGCTCTTCTGTGTCAGCCCTCCAGAAATTTGCCTACAGACTCTCAGAAGAAAGTTGTTTTGTTTTTATTTATTTGACAGGTAGTTACAGACAGTGAGAGGGAGAGAGAGAGAGAAAGGTCTTCCATCCACTGGTTCACTCCCCAAAAGGCAGCAACGGCTGAAACCGGGCCGATCTGAGGCCAGGAGCCTCCTCTAGGTCTCCCATATGGGCGCAAGGGCCCAAGCATCTGGGCCATCCTCCCCTGCTTTCCCAGGCCATAGCAGAGAGCTGGGTCAGAAGAGGAGCAGCCAGGACTCGAACCGGCGTCCTTATGGGATGCCAGCGTTGCAGGCGGAGGATTAACTTACTGCGCCACAGCGCCGGCCCCGAGAAAGGATTTTTACTTTCTAAATTTGTCAGTGGATTCTTTCTTACCTATTTCATATTCACAGCTTTGTATGTCTTCCAAAGTTACATGAACGTCACTCCATCTGCCTGCAAGCCGCGGGGCACTTCAGCTGCTTCTACTTCGGACACTAATGAGTAGCATCACTGCGACCCCTCATGAGGGCGTGGACCCGTGCTCTCCATTCTTTTTCTTCTTATTATTATTTTTTTAAGATTAATTTATTTAGCCGGCGCCGTGGCTCAATAGGCTAATCCTCTGCCTTGCAGCGCCGGCACCCCAGGTTCTAGTCCTAGTCAGGGCGCCGGATTCTGTCCCGGTTGCCCCTCTTCCAAGCCAGCTCTCTGCTGTGGCCAGGGAAGGCAATGGAGGATGGCCCAAGTGCTTGGGCCCTGCACCCCATGGGAGACCAGGAGAAGCACCTGGCTCCTGCCTTCGAATCAGTGCAGTGCGCTGGCCGCAGCGTGCCGGCCGCGGCGGCCATTGGAGGGTGAACCAACGGCAAAAGGAAGACCTTTCTCTCTGTCTCTCTCTAATGTCCACTCTGCCTGTTTAAAAAAAAAAAAAAAGATTAATTTATTTGAATGGCAGAGTTACAGAGAGAGAGAAGGACAGACAGACATATCTTCCACCCACTTGTTCACTCCCCAAGTGGCCACAACAGCTAGAGCCAGGCCAAAGTCAGGAGCCAGGAGCTTCTTCCTGGTCTCCCATGTGGGTGCAGAGGCCCAAGCACCTGGGCCATCTTCTGCTGCTTTCCCAGGCCACAGCAGAGAGCTGGATTGGAGGCGGAGCAGCCGGGACACGAACCAGCACCCATATAGCATGCCAGTGTCGTAAACGTTGGCTTCCCCCACTGTGACACAACGCGGGCCCCCACGAGTTCCATGGTTGAGTGTGCAGCCAGCAGCAGCATTGCCGGGTGACGGAGCTCTGCCCTTGACCACGTGAAGGAACCGCTGCTCTCTCTCTCCCAAAGCGGCTGCACATGGTTCATTCCACCAATGGTAGATGAGCACTTGCTTAATTTTTTAAAATATTTATTTATTTATTTATTTGAAGCCAGAGTTAGAGAGAGAGAGAGAGAGAGAGAGAGAGAGAGAGAGAGAAAGAGAGATCTTCCATGCACTGGTTTGGATGCCATCATTGCAAACAGCGCTTTACATGCTGCGCCACAGTGCAGGCCCCTACTTCTTTATTTAAAAGGCAGAGTGAGAGAAAGATGTCTTCCATCCGCCAGGGAACACAGTGGCTCAGGCCAGGCCGAGGCCAGGAGCCAGGAACTCCAGCCAAGTCTCCCATATGAGTGGCGAGGGTCCAAGCACTTGGGCAGTCTTCCACTACTTTCCCTGGCATGTTAGCAGGGAGCTGGACTGGAAGTGGAGCAGCCGGGGCTCTACCTGGCACTCTGACAGGGGATGCCAGCGGTGCAAACTGTGGCTCACTGGCCGTGCCACACTGCCATCCCCCACGTCCTGGCAAGGTGCCTCAACTCTGTTTTCTTGCATCTTGAATAGGGCTGCCAACACCTCCCAGCACTGGGAACTCTGCCTTTGGACCCAATAAAGATTCTCAGTGTCTGTCAAATGACTGACGTATAGAGCTCATACAGAGCTACACCCTAGAATGTTCTTTACAATGGACAACACACACCCACAAAGCTAAGAGTCAGGTGCTTGGTTTTATTTTTGTTTTTTCTTAAACAATGAAGGCAGTTCCAAGCACTCTCCTCTCCTTAAAGGCAAGGATTAAAAAGAGATGATGCAAGTGGGATTAGAGGGAACTGGCCTGCCTTTTTCCCAGTTCTCATCCGTAAAACGGAGCTAGCAAAATCCCTTCCCTTACACATTTCTTCTGCTGGGCAAACAGCCTCGGTGGCCAGGGACACCCACAGGGAGTAGCGGCGGACACAGACTTAACTCTTTTTTTTTTTTTTTTAAAGATTTAATTATTTTATTTGAAAGTCAGAGTTACACAGAGAGAGGAAAGGCAGAGAGAGAGAGTGAGAGAGGGAGAGGTCTTCCATCCGTTGCTTCACTCCCCAGTTGGTCAGAGCTGCGCTGATCCGAAGCCAGGAGCCAGGAGCTTCCTCCGGGTCTCCCACGCAGGTGCAGGGGCCCAAGGACTTGGGCCATCTTCTACTGCTATCCCAGGCCATAGCAGAGAGCCGGGACTAGAACCGGTGCCCATATGGGATGCTGGCACTGCAGGTGGCGGCTTTACCTGCTGCATCACAGCGCCGGCCCCCAGACTTAATTCTAATGCAGTCTCTTCTTTCCCATTAAACAGAATTGACCAGAATATGTGGGGGCTGTAAGCCGAGCGGTATTTATCAATGCTTCCTTGATGCTCAAGTTAGCATTCCTTTGCCCTGTGCAAAGGATCTGTGGTCCAGTTGAGGATCAGCTGCCAGTCCGGAACCATGGTGAGTATGCCCAGGGTGACAGGATCTGCTGGTGAGTGACACATTGGCCAAACTACAAGGGTTGTGCCAGGCCTGAGGGTGTCAAGTGCGAAAACCGCATGACTGAGTCACGGGGCCAGGAGTGGGGTGAGCGTGGGGGAGGTGTGGGAAGGGGCTGGCTGAGGTCGCCGTACCCTGCTTGGTTCTAGCCTTTCTCACACTTCCTCCCCTCCTCCCACGGTGTCGGTCTGAGTCACTGGCATTTTCCGGAACAAGACGTGGCCCTCAGACCTTTGTACTTGCTGTGATCTTTGCCCAGAGCACCCTTTCTGGTCATTTCCTCCTCGTCACCTGGCGGAGTCCACATTACCCTTGAGGCGTTAGCTTGAAGGTCAGCTCAGCCAGGAAGCTGTCTGTGGTGCGGATCTGCCTTGCTGGGCAGCGTTTTTCTCCTCTGGCTCGGAAGTTGGCATCTTTGTTCCTCCTTTGGGAAGCCATTCCCTCTCCCTCCCTGGAGAGAGGTTTTTGGGGGCGTGATTTGAACCTCTGGGTCTTGAAGGCAGTGTGTCTTCACGATTTCTCCATAGATGAACCCATTCGTCTCCTTTCCCTTGTACTTATTTCTTGAGTTTGGCTGGTGTTCTGTCACTTAGACCCTGACACTCCCCAGCAACGCTGTCGGGCCCAGGACGCCCCCCGGGCTGGCGGGGGCGCGCACGTGGCTGCTTCTCCTGGGCTCCCACTGGGGCTGCTGGGCCGCATGTGTCTCCTGTCCCGTCGTCATGTCTCCCACCAGGCTTGAGGCGCATGCTCCCTGGCTCACTGCTGCGTCTCCAGCGTCCAGTCTGGGACAGCACTGCACTGCGTGTCTTTCTATTTTTGTCTTTTTTTTTTTTTAAGCCCCAGCTCCCTGCTTAAAGCCCTGGCCTCCACGGCCAGCATCCCATACGGGTGCTGGTTCAAATCCTGGCTGCTCCACTTCTGATCCAGCTCTCTGCTGTGGCTCTGAAAGCGGTAGAAGATGGCCTGGGTGCTTGGGCCTCTGCACCCACCTGGGAGACCCGGAGGAAGCTCCTGGCTCCTGGCTTCGGATCATCTCAGCTGCTCCAGCTCTTGTGACCATCTGGGGAATGAACCAGTGGATGGCATGTTTCTCTCTCTTTTTCCCTTTGCCTCTCCCTCCGCCTCTCTCTAACTCTCTTTCAAATAAATATAATAAAACTTAAAAAAAAAAAGAAAGGTAGTTGCAGAGCGGGTGGGGACAGCGAGAGAGAGACAGATAGACAGACAGACGGACAGACATCATCTATCTGCTGGTTCACTCCCCAAATGGCCTCAACAGCAGGGGCTGGTCCAGGCCGAAGCCAGGAGCCTGGATTTCCATGCAGGTCTCCCATGCGGGTGACAGGGCCCCAGGTAGTTGGGCCACCTTCTGCTGACTTTCCAGACGTATTAGCAGGAAGCTGGATCAGAAGCCAAGTGGCTGGGGCTCCAGCTGGCACTCTGATATGTGAAGGATTAGCCCGCTGTACCACAGCGCCAGTCCACGAGAATTCATCTCCGACACTGCCAAATTGTATGAGGTTGAGAGAGCTTATCTGTGAGGGATGCCTCCAAGACCCCCAGTAGACGTGTGAAACCCAAGGTGATATTAAACCTTGTATGTATGATGCTCTTTCCTGCACCTTCCTATGGTGAGGTTTGACTTATAAACACAGTGAGAGAGTAGCAACAATAAGTAACAGCAGAAAGAACAATTGTAACACTGCGCCAAGGTGGGCGCTGTGGTTCAGCAGGTTGGGCCGCCACTTGCAATGCCCATGTCCCATATCAGAGAGTCTGGTTCGAGTCCCGGTTGCTCTGCTTCCAACCTCACTTCCTGCTAATGCATTCTGAGAGGCAGGGGGCGATGGCTCAAGTGTTTGGAGGCCCTGCCCCCCCATGTGGGAGACCCAGATGGAGCTGTTGGCTCCTGGCTTCAGCTTGCCCCAGATGTGGCTGTTGTGGGTATTTGGGGAGTGAACCAGCAGGAGAAAGATCTTTCTTCCTTCCTTCCTTCCTTCCTTCCTTCCTTCCTTCCTTCCTTCCTTCCTTCCTTCCTTTCTTTCTCTCTCTCTCTCTCTCTCTCTCTCTCTCTTCCTTCCTTCCTTCCTTCCTTCCTTCCTTCCTTTCTTTCTCTCTCTCTCTCTCTCTCTCTTCCTTTCTTTCTCATCATTCTGACTTTCAAGTAGATAAAAATACATTTAAAAAAACAAAATCAAAAAGCAACATACAGATACCATAGCAGTAGATTTGGTAGCCCAGAGCCTGCTGAGTACCTACCAGGCAGGTAGCAAACTCAGTGTGGATACACGGACGGGGGACAAATTACATCCCAAGCAGGGTAGAGCCAGACAGTGCGGGATTTCATCAATCTGCTCAGAATGGCATGCAATGTAAATTTATGAGGGCCGGCACCGTGGTGTAGCGGGTAAAGCCGCCACCTGTGGTGCTGGCATCCCATATGGGTGCTGTTCAAGTCCCGGCTGCTCCACTTCCGATCCAGCTCTCTGCTGTGGCCTGGGAAAGCAGCAGAAGATGGCCCAAGCCCTTGGGCCCTTGCACCCGCGTGGGAGACCCAGAAAAAGCTCCTGGCTCCTGGCTTCAGATCGGCCCAGCTCATGTCATTGTGGCCATCTGAGTAGTGAACCAGCAGATAGAAGACCTCTCTCTGTAACTCTGCCTTTCAAATAAGTCAAATAAATCTTTTAAAATATTTATGAATTATGCTTGTTTCTGGAGTTTTCCGTTGCGTGGTTTCACAGCACAGTTGGCCGAACAGAACAAGACTGCCGTAGACAAGGGAGGCACTGCTGCCGCTGCCAGTGAGAACTGCCCAACGGATCCAGACAGGCGTCTGTCGGACGACTGAATAATTACCTCTAAATAGCGGTGGGTGACGGAAGGAGACAGCAGTTCTGTCCAGAGTCCCCCGCTCAAGGTGACTCCTGCACTCCCGAGCGGGCTGACCGGTTGCCCTGAGAGCCTGGGCCTGGGGCCAAGGTTTTTCTTCCTTCTGGGCTGGGTCCCTTATCTGGGAGTCCTTTTCCTTGCAACCTTGAACAGTGACTCACGGGGTTCTGGGTGGATGGTGAGTCCCCTGCTGACCAGATGGTCACCTCCTGGCACTCAGGTCAGTGGCTCTGGGTAGACTTCTCAGGAGCGGGCTTGGTGGGGATGAGGGCTCCTGTGTGGTCCTGCCCCACCCCCAGGAAACAGCTGTCAGCTGTGCAGGCCACAATGGTAGCAGGTGGTGTTAGGTTCAAGGTCTGCCAATGAACTTGAAGTGGGACCTGTATCCTGTTTCTTCTGGCCAGCCGGAATGTGGATGTGATGGTGGGAGCTGGAGCAGCCATCAGAAATCCAAAGTCTGACGTTGTGTGTTAAAGATGGCAGAGCCACTGCCAGGCAGAACCTGAGACCCTGACGCGCTGGAGCCACCTTAAGCCCTGGGGTGCTTAGCGCAGGCGATTGTGCAAGAGAGAAACAAACTCCGTCTTTAAGGTCGTTGTTATTTTTGTTCTTTAGTATCAGAGCCAAGCCTGTGTTTTAGCCACTGTCATCTGCTGTGGGAGAGACATCAGCTACAAAGTGTGGCGCGTCCAATGCCCCTTAAAAATTCAGAGAGTGGAGTAGGATTTGTATCCACAGCGTCTCCCCATGCGGAAGACGCTGCCGACCGCCCTGCCCCGCCGCCAGCCTGGAATACATCCGAGCAAGAGCAGGTCCTGAACTGGATACATTTGCAGGGCTCACGCCATGGAAGCGCAAGCACAGAGACCGATGGGAGAACCATGGGGTTCTTGACTCCCCTCTCACTCCCACTCCTGGCAGTAATGGAAACACTTGCTATTTAAACCACTGTAGGCTTTCCCCCTTCTTTCTCCTGGTCTGCATGAAGTAGTTACCTCGTGGCCCAAAACGTCTGCTTTAGCCCCTGCCATCAACACTTACTTTCCCGTCAACAGTTGGAAGAAGGGTCACATGTCCACACCCAGTGTCTCCACTTACAGTGCCTCTGGCCAGACCGTAGTCACATGGTCACAGCTAGTGTCAAGGGGGCTGAGAAATGCACTCTCTATTCCAGGTGGCCCAGTGCCCGGTTAAACTTGGAGTCAACAAAAGGACATGGATCGGGAGAGCACGCCAGAAGGTGCTGCCAGCCGCTTACTGAGCTCCTCCTGCACACCAGACACTTCTCATCATCGGCTCCTCTAATTCCACAACCTCCGGGGCAGGTGGATTTATTATTCCCATCTCACAGATGAGAAAGGAGAGGGCAAGGGACCAGGCCACACCTGCAAAGCTAGACATGGCCAAGCAAGCTGAATAGGGGGCTGCCGCCGCTCGCTGGGGGACCCGGAGATGGAGGGGGCTCCCGGTGAGCTCCTTAGGTGAACACCTCTGCCCCATGTCAGTTCTTTCTTCTGACGACAGCTCCCCGGGGTTCCTCCCGCCGCCCTGGCCATCATCGTGGTGTCTGCGGATTTTCCTGGGTGAGCAGGTGTCGCTTTGCTCTCGTAGTGGAAGTCCTGGGCGATTAACGCTCCTGGGAGCAGCTCTCAGACAGAGTTGGTGGGCAAAGACCTCAGCTCCCTCAGCCCTAAGCAGGAGAGTCCTCTGGTCCCTGTCCAGCTTTTGCCCTGGTTGTCCCCAGGGGTCGCGGACCCGGTGACCCTTCCTGCATCGGCTGCCTCTCCGTCCCTGCCCTGCCTCATGCCCTCAGTCCCCTAGTGGTGCGGCCAGGGATCGTCTCCCATCTCCGCACTGATCCACCTACACCTCCATTCCTGGTCCCCAGCTTCTCCTCCCCACCCCCATTCCCCGGCCTCGATGTCTCTGGCTCAAGTAGGACTGAGCCTGGCCCCCGCCTCCGGGGTCTGCCGGTCACCCCCACCAGTGACCGTGATGCCAAGTGATGCCCCAGTGATGCCAAGGAGCCCAAACCGGGCGCCACCCACTGCGTGTGGGATTTCTGCTTTTGAAATAGAACCGCTAGGGCTCCTAGACCACTGGGGCGTTGAGGGCTCATCAATTCTCTTAGCGTCAAGCGGAATCAGAGTGGGCAGCGCTGAGAGGGGAAGGAGCAGCCAGGTCCCGAGGCGTCCACACACCCTCGCCGCAGCACTGGGCACAGGCAGTTTTTAGTCTCTTGTGAGGCTGGGTCCTGAGCCCGGCTGTCCCCTGTGGGCAGAGCGAGTGTCCTGTCTCGCAGGCTCACCTTCCTCCCCTGGCCCCTGAAGCCATGTGGGTTTGCCGTCTCTGGATCTGGCTGGGAAGCCGTTCTCACCTGGGTGCTGCGAGCCACTTAGCCACAGCGACAGCCCAAGGAGAGATCTGCAAAGCTTGATGTTGGAAGAGCCCGAGTGAGAAATCAGCTGCCTTTTTGTTTTCTCAACTGCGGGTCACTGGGAGAGAGAATGCGTCCTGTTTCCTTTACTGTTTGCCAAGCAGGTTTCTTGGGCTTCTTTTATCCCCCCCCCCCCCAAAGCGTGATTGACAGGCCATCCTTTCCCAGGGTCAAGGCCGGACAGCGTCGGATTATGACGGGCAGAGTCACCTTTGATGGGGGTCCCGAGGAACTTGATCCAAAGACGGAGTCTCAGGCCCCAACCCCGGTGACTCCGTCTCAGCCTCTGGGGACAGGACCTGAGACTCGGCCTTCCAAACCTGTGTCTCCATCACATCACGGACAAGCGTGAGATTCTTTTCTTTGTAAAATGCGGAAAACCCATTCAAAATGGGTTTCTGCCAAAAAAAAAAAAAAAAAAGGCAATTTATTGGCTTAAGGAACTGAAGAGTGCTGGCGTCAGGCCTGGCTGGATTCAGGCGCTCCAACGAGGCGGGCAGACGCTGTGTCTTGCCATCTCCCGGCTTCCTTCTGCAGGAACTTGGCGCTATTCTGTCTCCTCCTGACAGCGAGATGGCAAGCGGCAGCCCCAGGCCCGCACTGTGCCAAGAACAAGTCTGGTGGGAGAGCTGGTCATTTCCTGCAAGTGCGGCTGCAGCCCCTGCATTACGAGGAGTGGACTGACTGTGGCCCTGGCCGGCCCCTGAACCGCTGTCACCTGAGGCCACCAATGCCTGGGTCATCCAGGCCTGCTCAGTCACAGCCCCCACCCCTACCCCACCCCGACCTGCAGGGACTGGAGGCAGTGGAGGGAAAACTCCTCAAAGCCATCCCGGGCGCCAGGTGTAGACTCGGGGTGGGTGGGGGAGGGGACGGATGCTAGACAGACAAGGGCGAGCTGTGTCTGGGGCAGAATCCCGTCCTAGGCCACAAACCTCCCCCTCCCATCTGGGGGCTCTGAGCTTCTTGGCACCTGTGTGGGTCCAAGTTGCGCTTTGCTACGGATCAGGAAAGGAGACCCAAAGTGCACACTCAGGAAAGTCGCTCAGCCCTTTGAGCAGATCTTGCTGACTGACTCGTTTTCTGCCTCCCTTGCCACTGGAACCTAATTTTGTCGGGGTGATGAGCAACAGGCCAAGCCCTATTGAATTCTCATGGGGCCAAGCCAGCCATGGAAATCTTGCACCCCTTAGACTTGGTCTTGGGGAAGGCATGAGACCTGGTCCTGGCCACTGAGGATTCAGGGGGAGGTTTGCTGAGGCTTCTGGGAGGATTTTCCCCCATGTTAAAAGAGGAAGAAGGGGCCAGCGCCATGGCTCACCTGGCTAACTCTCCGCCTGCGGCACCAGCACCCCGGGTTCTAGTCCCGGTTGGGGTGCAGGATTCTGTCCTGGTTGCTCCTCTTCCAGTCCATCTCTGCTGTGGCCCGGGAAGGCAGTGGAGGATGGCCCAAGTGCTTGGGCCCTGCACCCCATGGGAGACCAGGAGAAGCACCTGGCTCTTGGCTTCAGATCGGCGCAGTGCGCCGGCCATAACACACCAGCCATAGTGGCCACCTGGGGGGTGAACCAACTGAAAAAGGAAGACCTTTCTCTCTGTCTCTCTCTCTCACTGCCTAACTCTGCCTGTAAAAAAAAAAAAAAAAAAAAAAAAAAAAAGAGGAAGAGGGACCAGCACTGTGGCGTAGCAGGTAAAGCCACTGCCTGCAGTGCAGGCATCCCATATGGGTGCCAGTTTGAGTCCCGGCTGCTCCACTTCCAATCCAGCTCTCTGCTGTGGCCTGGGAAAGCAATGGAAGATGGCCCAAGTCCTTGGACCCCTGCACCTGTGTGGGAGACCGGGAAGAAGCTCCTGGCTGCTGGCTTCAGATCAGTGCAGCTCCGGCCACTGCTGCCAACTGGGGAGAGAACCAACAGATGCAAGACCTTTCTCTCTCTCTCTCCCTCTCCTTCTCTGTCGCTCTGCCTTTCAAACTAATAAATAATTTTTTAAAAATAAGACCCCTGCCATTTGGATTCAGTTTTGTCAACTTAATTGTAAGCATTTGCAACAGTTGCAAGATGGCAAGAGTGGGCTGTCCTAGGAGTCTGAACGCTAACATTTTTATTTTTCACACTGTTGTTTGATAGTGGTTTCAAACTGATAGTAAAAAAGTTGCACAAACAAAAATAGAAGAAGGCCTGCGTACCCCTCACCCAGATCCGCCCGTTGTCCACCCGAAGCTCCGTGTTCTTCATCACGCGCCCCCTACTCCCGCGTGTGCATGCGCAGAGGCACACGTTCGCACACCGTGTCGGGGTAAGTCACACACGTTCTGGCCGCTTCCCACTGTGTGTTCGCTGAGAGTGTGCACGTCTTGCGTAGCCTCAGTACAGCCATCAGCCACCCATCTTTAACACTAGCTTCAACCTTTTATCTAAGCCACCGCTCGGGTTCCAGTGTTGCTAACGGATGCAGTAATATCCTAAAGGTGTTTTTCTTCCTCCATGCAGGATCCAGTCTGGGGAAGGAAACTGCGTTTTGGACGTTTGCCAGCCTTTCTTTTCCGACGCTGACATTTTTGGAGAACACTGTTTCCCACCTGTCAGCCTGTTCTTTCCGGAAGCCTCACTCTGTTTATCTAGTGTTCCTCCATGATCCGATCCAGCCGACACTGTCTCCGCCTGGCCTCTGATGTTGATTCTGACAGAGCCAGGCTGTGCGACCCTGAGCAAGTCAGACCCCTTCTTTGAGCCTTAATTTCATCTTTTTTTAAAAAAAGATTTATTTATTTGAAAGAGTTACAGAGAGAGAGGAATAGACAAAGAGGTCTTCATCTACAGGTTCACTTCCCTGGCCAGGGCTGGGCCAGACCAAAGCCAAGAGCCAGGAGCTTCTTCTAGGTCTCCCACCTGGGTATCAGGGGCCCAAACACTTGG